>NC_137097.1:33818394-33860894 GCF_949357685.1 Gobio gobio | reverse complement strand
CAAATTCTGACTCTACCATCTGAAAGTCTCAACAGAAATCGAGACTCATCAGACCAGGCAAAATTTTTCCAGTCTTCAACTGTCCAATTTTGGTGAGCTCCTGCAAATTGTGTTGTGGCTTCACAAATGCTTTGCTGAATACCTCGGTTGTAACGAGTGGTTATTTCAGTTAAAGTTGCTCTTCTATCAGCTTGAATCAGTCGGCCCATTCTCCTCTGACCTCTAGCATCAACAAGGCATTTTCGCCCACAGGACTGCCGCATACTGGATGTTTTTCCCTTTTCACACCATTCTTTGTAAACCCAAGAAATGGTTGTGCATGAAAATCCCAGTAATTGAGCAGATTGTGAAATACTCAGACCGGCCCGTCTGGCACCAACAACCATGCCACGCTCAAAATTGCTTAAATCACCTTTCTTTCCCATTCTGACATTCAGTTTGGAGTTCAGGAGATTGTCTTGACCAGGACCACACCCCTAAATGCATTGAAGCAACTGCCATGTGATTGGTTAATTAGATAATTGCATTAATGAGAAATTGAACAGGTGTTCCTAATAATCCTTTAGGTGAGTGTGTGTGTGTGTGTGTGTGTGTTTATATATATATATATATAATTTTTTTTTAATCTAGATTAATCTCACTGTAATTTTGGAATTAATCTAGATTAAAATGGCTCATTTGAATTCTGCCAAGGCAATCAGAATGTGTGCTCTTAAGTGATCGTTTGCCTTTTTGTAGTTTGAATAATAAATAATTTATGTCCCTTTAAGACCTGACGCATGCATGGATCCCAAAAACTGTTCCTGTGAGCTGGTTACGACTGTGTTTACGTTAAAACTCACCAAGATGGGCATTGAGACATTTTTGAGTATATTTGACCATTAATAAGCTGGAAAAAGGAGCTCATTTTTGCACTTGTATGTCAGAGGAAGCTTTATTATGATATGTGTGTGTGCGCTTCAGATGCGAGCGCGAAATCTGCGGGAATTAATAGAATTAACGCTATGTGCAAGCCTGCACGAAATTCAGACCGGTCACACAACCGACAACACTAGTAGGCATACACACAGGTTCGAAGACTCGTTCTCTCGCCCCCTACAGTGCAATTCGACTAGGTATACATCGGCGCTAAAATATCAAGGTGAAAGTCATCATAGCTTGCGTAGGACCCAGCTCCCAACCCAACTTTGAGAATAGATTAACGGCAATATTTTTTTTATCGCCCGATAAGAGTCTCACGTTAATGCAGCATGTTAACGCCGATAACGGCCCACCACTAATTTAATATAAATATATATATATATATATATATATATATATATATATAAGAGGTGTTTTAGTGTACTTTCTTGTGATCATAGCAGACAAAGGTAATTTATATTTTGAACAAGAATATCATTGTTTCAGTTAAAGGTCCAAAAACACCACAATTATTTCATTTATGTGTACATTTGTCAATGTCTTTTGTTGGCTGCAAACAAAATTTGAAGAATTTCCCTGCAATTCATTCTTATTCTGTGCTTCCCATTAATTCAGTCACTACGAGTTAGTGACTTAGGGCCCTTTCACACCTACCTTGTTTGGTCCAGATTTTCCGACTTTTCAGTTTGGTCCCGATCAAAATTACAGGTGTGAAATCTCCCCGGTACCACGGTCCGGTAGCCTGGGAAAACCCAGACAACTTCCGGCAAATTTAGATTTGCTGTGCAAGTAGTCTGGCAAAGAGTCCATTCAAACCCATTTCTAAACCCTAGAAATCGCGGCACCAATTAGAAACGTTGGGGCGGGCTTTACACGATGACGACAGCGCAGCGACGTTGAAGCAGATTTGCCGCTGCTGTGGAGCATCACTCGTTCGAATCAGCTATCGTGTCTGTTTTAAGCGATTTAAACTTTTCCTTTTCGTTAAAACCCGAGCAAAGAACAACACTCGAAGCCTTTATATCTAAAAAAGATGTTATCGCTGTCTTACCGACTGGATCCGGCAAAAGTCTGATACCAGCTTGGCCCTTTGGTGGCTAAACGAATGGGTCTTAGCGAGAGTCCTCTGGTAGTGTTAATGTTTTACAAAATATAGTTTTAAGTCCTTTTCAGGAGTGAATGAAGTTGTTTAAAGCTCAAATCTGTGGTTTATTTATAAAGAGAGCGCCTTTTTTTTAAAAATTTGATCTGCCGTTTTCGGAGTTGTGAGTTCCAGTGGTTCAGCGGCGTTCAATCGATCATTGAGCCCGCCGAGAGGCGCCTTTCCTCGGCCAGTCCTTCTGCCGTCTGCCGCTGGCTCTGATGTCCCTGTAGTGGTTAAACCGTCTCGTCTTGTGTAGATCTTATGGCTGATCTTTGCTCTCATTAATCTATAATTTGTTCCTAGACAGATCGTTTTGTCTGAGGGCAAAGTGAAGTTTCATAACTTTATATTTTTAAGATATTAAACTTTACCGTTGTAGTCTCCTAGCGCTGACTTTGACTGAATTGCTTTATTTATTGTATAGCTTCTTATACCTTTTACTTATACTTTTATAATTGCTATTGATGATCACACATAAACTGACATTTAACAAAAAGAGACTGGGTTGTGTTTTGTGTCATATTTAATTTATTACAGTGAGATAATCATAGCCTATATTATGTGTGTGTGTTTTTTTAAAAAACGAAAAGAGGCTGGGTTTTTTATATTTCGTTTTGTTATAAACATGCATTGAAGATAATATGCATTGCCTGCACTACACAAATATATACTGAGTGATACTGTCAAGAGCATAGTAGGCGGACTCGTTCTCCGGAGTCAAACTTGGTAAGTCACGGACGCAAGTCAGAAGTTCGCGTACGAAATATGTCATAAAACACCACTGCCTCATTTCATAAAAAAAAATAAAAATTAAACATAATAATAGCCACACGAATGTGGTTCAGGCAACGCGTAGCTAGGCCTACATTGATTATCTTATATATTTATAATAAAACGAAGTATAAAACACCCTACCTCTTTTCGTTTACATTTTAAAAATAATATATTAAACATTAATATGTGGTTTAGGTAAGGTGACCAGATTTCTGAAATGGAAACCGGGGACATTTCCTATTTGAGAACACAAGTACAGACAAGAACGCATATGAGAAACGGCCAGTCAGATGTTTCTCCGTCGCTCTGCATACGTAATCTCCCTCATCGCTCTGATTGGTTTTAGGTCTATCCAATTGCACCGAGAGGCATTTGAGCGACGCCCGTTGGTGACGCCCCTTTGGAAATGATTTGTCTATGAAGCTTTGCCAGACCATAACTCAGTTACTACTGAGAATGGTCTGGTTTTAACCAGGCTAACGGTCCGGACCAAACAGACGCGATTTGGTCCGACGAAAAGAGGTAGTCTCGGTCCGGATCAAACTGAACAAAGGTTCGGTTCGGTTCTAGTGTGAAAGCATTTTCTCTATGGTTCGTACTTTCAGACCATTTACAGGAAGTTCATGTTTATGTTTAAATATTGTAATGTTATTTTTAAATTTCATCTAGGCTACATTGATTATGAAAAGTGAAAAGATGCGCAATATGTCAGAAGACAGAAGGTCACAAATGATTTTGAACGAAATGTTGTATGATTTTGCTTAGAAAGCCTTTCCTTAATGTGAATTTCCTTTTGTATAAATTGTATCTCAATTTTAATCAATGTTTAATAAGATAATGGCCTGGATTTAATAAATAAGAAGCAAAAAATCTATAGCAGACAATAATCGTGGGAGCGATCACATGCTTTGCACATGAACTGGAGCGCGTCTCAAATAAACCGAAACTCAGCAGGCTACTCATCTCACAAACATGAGAAATATGTGTATATAAAGCTTGAAATGTCCACTTTTAAACGTGACAAAAAGAAAATAGTCAAGCAATGTGCACTGTTCAATAGTGGCAACCATATGTGTCCGTTCATTCATTCTTGTCAAAGATGCTGACGTCTGACGCACGTTCGTTTACAAACCAATCAATGTCCAGATGCAGCCCAGATAGACGATGACGGGTGGACGTAAGTGTGTCGTGTAAAGTTCTTTAGTCCGCTCGCATAATTGCAATGTGAAACCAAACCAAAACTAACCGAAAGTATCAAATGTATCAAAACATGAACTTCGATTCGGACCTTGGTGCGGACTTTCAGGTGTGAAAACGGCCTTAAAGGGATAGTTCACCCAAAAACGAAAATTTTATGTTTTTCTGCTTACCCCTAAGGCATCCAAGATGTAGCCGTCTTCTTTTCTTTAGTAGAACACAAATGAAGATTTTTAACTCTAAAGGGGGTCGAATTCTATTAGAGTAAAAAAAACACGGACAGACAACTTCAAATTAAACCCCGCGGCTCGTGACGACACATTGATGTCTTAAGACACGAAACGATCGGTTTCTGAGAGAAACCCAACGGTATTTATGCAATTAATTCACCTCATATCAGACGTATGTCTTCAGCTCTCCAGACTGCCATCACTTCCCATGAATGAGGTCAAAATAGCGGCCGTGTCATAGATATGTATACGTAGAAATCCTCATTCGAGCGATCCACGCAGGCACTAATGAGGTATCTATGTATATATCTATGACCCGGCCGCTATTTTGACCTCACTCACGGGAAGAGCTGAAGACATACATCTGATATGAGGTGAATTAATTGCATAAATACCGTTCGGTTTCTCTCAAAAAATGATCGTTTCGTGTCTTAAGACATCAATGTGTCGTCACGAGCCGCGGGGTTTAATTTGAAGTTGTCTGTCCATGTTTTTTTTACTCTAATAGAATTCAACCCCATTGACAAGCATTATATGAGTGACACACAGCAGTGGTTGGAGTTAAAAATCTTCATTTGTGTTCTACTGAAGAAACGAAGACACCTACATCTTGGATGCCTTGTGGGTAAGCAGATAAACATCAAATTTTCGTTTTTGGGTGAACTATCCCTTTAATAATTGGGATCTCGTCTGAGAGCCCTATCACCTTTGAGTGTCAACCGATCTGGCCAATGGATATTTGTTGAGTGAGATTTGCATCACAAACCACAACCTGTGCTGTGGGTATAAGGAAGCGTGCAGTACTCGCCCATTTAAGTTTTCGCTTCAGAGCCGAGTGTTTTGTTAGAGATTCATCTCTGCTTTCATATAGAGTAGTTTACAAGAACTGGAAGAGTTCCAGTCTTGATGTGACGGCACGTAAGCGACTTGAATGTGTGTAAAAAAACAGCTGTGGGTCTGCTCAACACCTGGGGAGACCAAGGATTCAGCGAGGGTGCTTTTGGCGGGTAAACCCCCGCAGACAGGGCCTGAAATTAACACCCAACCACGCGCCAAATGCGGGTGAATTTTGCAATTGGCGGGTAACACTGTCAATCTACCTGCCACATTGGCAGGTAGCCAATGAGAATTGAGTGATTCATTGGGCAGTTTGAGAGGATGCGACTGCTGTTTCGGAATGTTCATGCGATTGGAAAGAAGACGAGGTCCTTCTCTGACTACGTTTGTATGTGCGAGTATTAAACTGTTGGTGAGATGGGATGAGATAATAATGCAATGCTGACGTAGGCTACAGTACAATGGCAGTTGCACAGATGTGTGTGCATCGTGTGCGTGTGCATGTTGGGAGTTGGGAAGCGGTGAGAAAATGTCTGGTACGCGGTAACTTTACCAGTAATAATAATATTTCTTTAGTTCTGTTTAACCGTTCTTGAACGTGATTAAATCAGCCATCAACACAGCCGTGTGTAATGTGTTCACGTACGAGCTGCGGTAGGTCTATATCTGAACTCAGATTAGCAGCAGTCAGTATGACTCTGATTTTTAAAAATGTATATTGTAAGAGTTATTATTACTTATATTGATTTTGTTAATAACTTGATAGCACTTAAATGTGTATTCTTACAAGTTAAAGAACAATGTTTGTGGGACAAGTGGATTTTTGAAGGGGCAAGTGAAAGAGAATTTTACTCTACAGATTAAAACATCAATAACAAAAAACTAGGGAATCAACAAAATGCAAGAATGATTCTGCATTAATTTAGCGTAAGACTGGCGATCGATAGTGGATAATAATATATAGCCTAATGTATAACAAACTGACGGTAACAATGTTGCGCTGTTGACGCTCGCGCAGCCTCTCGTGGAGAAATCAATGTTACTGAATGATTCAGCGCTTTGAATGAATCGGTTGTATCAAAGATTCAATGACCTATCCATAAACGACTGCCTCATTCTTGAATGAATCAGCTTTTTGAACGAATCGACTCAGTGACTCACTCATTAAAACGGTCACCTGCTGCCACCTACTTGTGGTTTAAACATACTTTCCAACTTTTCTTATTTGTATATTCAAAAATATTTAAAACAATCTCATAACATTTTTTAATGCAGTTTTTTCTGTATAAATTATTTAATTTGATTGGTAACAGCCCAACAGTGATTTGATTGGTAACAGCCCCTATTTTGTATTTAACACACACAAAAAAATCCGGACTAACACGTGAACAGGCTAAATGTTGAGGAGAAAAAAAAAAGTGATTATGCATTAGTTAAACTAGTAATTAATGATTTGCTTGTTCACAATTATGCATTAGTTAAGCATGGACACAATAGTTATTAATGATTAACTTAACATTTTAAGGGTCCGTAATTATGCATTAGTTAAACTAGTAATTAATGATTTGCTTGTTCACAATTATGCATTAGTTAAGCATGGACACAATAGTTATTAATGATTAACTTAACATTACAGTAAGGGCATATTAGACATTATTCACAACTTAATAAGCCATATATTATTTTTCTGTAGCTGTGTAATTATATGTCTGTATTTTCTGTTAAAGGGTTAGTTCACCCAAAAATTAAAATTCTGTCATTAATTACTTACCCTCATGTCGTTCGACACCCGTCAGACCTCCGTTCATCTTCGGAACAGAAATTAAGATATTTTAGTTGAAATCTGATGCCTCTGAAAGTCCTCCATTGGCTCAATGGCACTCTACACTCTCAAGACCCTTAAAAGGTACTAAAGACGTTGTTACAAAGTCCATCTCACTACAGTGGTTCTAAAATAACTTTATGAATCGGCAAGAATAGTTTTTGTGCGCAAAGAAACCCTAAATAACGACTTACATAGTGATGACGATTTCAAAACAAAGCACCATGAAGCTTCGAAGCGTTATGAATCACTGAGCCGAATGATGATTCGGATCGCGTGTCAAACCGCCAAACTGCTGAAATTTGGCGATTCAAACCGCTGAATCGACTCAGTGATTCATAACGCTTCGAAGCTTCATGATGCTTTGTTTTGAAATCGTCATCACTATGCAAGTCGTTATTTAGGGTTTTTTTGCGCACAAAAACTATTGTCGCCGATTCATAAAGTTATTTTAGAACCACTGTAGTGAGATGGACTTGTAACGACGTCTTTAGTACCTTTTAAAAGTCTTGAGAGTGTAGAGTGCCATTGAGCCAATGGAGGACTTTCAGAGGCATCAGATTTCAACTAAAATATCTCAATTTCTGTTCCGAAGATGAACGGAGGTCTGACGGGTGTCGAACGACATGAGGGTAAGTAATTAATGACAGAATTTTCATTTTTGGGTGAACTAACCCTTTAAGTTAACTGAACAATAAGCTAGTAATTATGTTTAATTACTGCTGATTTTGCCGTTATAAATTGCTAAAATAGTGTAATAAAGACAATTTGAGCCCCTATTCTGAAGTGAAAGTTTTATTCTCATTAATTAGTGCACTTATTGAATGATATTTAAGTTTATTAACCAGAATAAGCCAATAATTAAGCCTAACTACCATTAATACAGTTCTAATAAAGGCAATTTGACCCCCTATTCTAAAGTGAAAGTTTAATCCTCATTAATTATGGCACTTATTCAGTGATATTTAAGTTTATTGACCAGAATAAGTCAATAATTAAGCCTAACTACCATTAATACAGTACTAATAAAGGCAATTTGACCCCCTATTCTAAAGTGAAAGTTTAATCCTCATTAATTATGGCACTTACTCAGTGATATTTAAGTTTATTGACCAGAATAAGCAGCTTTTACGCACACAAAACATACTTTTGTTGTATATTTGTATAAATGGTTTAAGGTAAGGTTAACATTGAAACAAACGTATTATGTATTACAGAAAAAAAACCCCGAAAAATATATTTTATATCATGAAAAAAGATGTACAATTCCCCTTTTACCATTTTACATGTTATATCCCTAAACCCAAACATAACAGAGAATAAAAAATGACAATACAACTTAATGAGCAGAAATGTTTTGGAAAATTTAAATTTGAGTAACAATATAGCATTACAATTATATGTTGAGCCACTAATCTCACTCAAACCTCTAAACCTACATATAAACATTTCTTAAAAGTATGTAACGTTAGGGTGAACTTATGAAGAAAAAACATAACAAAAGTGTATTCACAATAATTTCTTTATTGTGAAAATATCAAAAGCGGTACCAATAGTAGTCCAAATGACGATGTTTTGCAGTCGGAGTCTTCTCTGGCGATATAGAGAATTTAAGTTATTTAATTTAAAGGTCCCATGGCATGGCATTTTTCTATTATTTTATAGTGTTTCCTGAGGTGTACTTATATTGTTAGTATGATTTTTACATCATAAAATGTCATAATTTAGAAATAAAAGGCATTTTGTCTATACTGCTGTTTGCCCTGTGGCTGACTGCCCTGTTTCAAGAGGCATGTCTGCTGTGAGACTTCAGTAAAAACGCCCACTGTTGTGATTGGCTGACATCTTTGCATTTTAAATGAGCGGAGGGGGCGTGGTTTAACGAGGTCTACGACGCACGAGCTGCTGCCAGAGAGACGGATGGACCTGAGTTCACTTCACATCAGTTCTCAGCATGTCTCAGTTCAGGGTGAACTGTTGTAGTTACAGCATATACTTCAGGTTATTAGTTTATTTCTAGTCGGAGGGGCTGTCACTCATGTCAGAAAGTTAGTAACTTTAGTAAATTATGGATCAGCGCTGACTCGAGATGCGAACTGTTTAGAACGATTCAGTCCGATTTGGTGAACTGGTTCGGTTCACTAAAAAGAACCGATTCAAAAGAATGATTCGTTCGCGAACCGGACATCACGGAGACGGAGCGATTGCTAACAAAGTTATTTATAGTAACTACTGAGTTGTGAGAGCGCTGTCTGTCAGCGCGAGTTTATTGTGTTTGTATCTGAGAGTTCTGAATAAACACGAGTCCCAGTCACGCCGAGTCCGTCTTCATCATTATTCTACCAACTTTGTAACACATGCAATGTACCATTACAGCGAGATGAACGAGTTAGTAAGTGTTGATTAAAGCATTATTTCTGGATATGTTCCAATCATATGAAAAGCTTCAGTGACGCGCATTGAGTAACTTACACAGCGCAAACAAAGACACAACAGCAGTAATCGAATGTAATCCAGTTTATTGTGGGGAAAGCTGGCTAGCCTAGCCGGATACCCTCACGCTTACCCCCCCTTCTGCTTAATCTCGCGCCGCGTTTGGTGCCTCCGCTGTGGGCCAGATGCAGTACTGGGGGTTGGGGATGTTGAAGGCCGAGCTTCGGCGTGTGTGAGGTTTATCTCTAAAGATGTGGCTCTGCCGATGTTGAACAGAAACTCCCAACTGTATGCACATTTAAGAACAGATAGACGCGACGAGGACAAAAACACTGACTCACAAGATAGAAAACACGAAAACACCGTTCTGTCGGGAGAGAGAGAAGCCGCTGCGTGTGCACGAATAATAAATAATTAGCTACACATAAGAAATCAATGATCTTATGATCAGAAGGAACTGAAAAAAGACTTGTGTTTTCATTTGTACATCCAAACACTGAGAAACTGCCAGCGTTCACAAGCAATGATCTCTCGAGCGCTTGCAAGGGCGTGCCAGATTCTCTGGGCGGAGGAAAGGGAGGGAACCGTTCCTGTGTGGACGTCAAACCAGGAGACTTCAGGATTGGCTCGTCTGCCCTGTCATTTTCTCAAAGGCAGAGAAAGACAGCCAGAACTCGGTTTTACACCGATCAACATTTCTATCCACTTAGGGACAATATTCCGGCTAGGGGTACTCATATCAATGTTGAAATACCTCATAAAATGAAAATTTCATGCCATGGGACCTTTAAGCTTCACTCCACTATTCGAAGGCGCGCGCGTTCTCATTCAAACACTAAAACACGGCATGTCGCAATCTGTGACGAAGCAGGCGAGAGCCAATGAGCGTTTGATATCACTGCCGTAAAGCGAGTTTTTTGAATTCATAACGTGCGCGGGATTTGTTTACGGTCGCTGTTGAACATGAAGATGAAGATCGCTGGATAAAGATCATCATAATGGATTCTAAAGATGTGGATTACAGCGAACAAATTAAATTGGTGTATTTTGTGAATTTATGTTGCGTTTTGGTGTACTTTCTAGTCATTGTGTCCACGGCAAACAAAATAAGTATTAACGTTACATGATAAATGGTTAAATGTTTACAGAAATGTTATTCATTTTAGAGTTTTAAAGTGAAGTTTTGTTTAACGTAATCCTTTGAACCGAGTTTGCAGCAGAAGTCACAAACAGCGAAATGTTTAGTGATAACTCAATAAGTGCCATAATTAATGAGGATACAACTTTCACTTTAGAATAGGGGGTCAAATTGCCTTTATTAGTACTGTATTAATGGTAGTTAGGCTTAATTATTCGCTTATTCTGGTTAATAAACTTAAATATCACTGAATAAGTGCCATAATTAATGAGGATTAAACTTTCACTTTAGAATAGGGGGTCAAATTGCCTTTATTAGTACTGTATTAATGGTAGTTAGGCTTAATTATTGGCTTATTCTGGTTAATAAACTTAAATATAACTGAATAAGTGCCATAATTAATGAGGATTAAACTTTCACTTTAGAATAGGGGGTCAAATTGCCTTTATTAGTACTGTATTAATGGTAGTTAGGCTTAATTATTCGCTTATTCTGGTTAATAAACTTAAATATCACTGATAAAGTGGCATAATTAATGAGGATTAAACTTTCACTTTAGAATAGGGGGTCAAATTGCCTTTATTAGTACTGTATTAATGGTAGTTAGGCTTAATTATTGACTTATTCTGGTCAATAAACTTAAATATCACTGAATAAGTGCCATAATTAATGAGGATTAAACTTTCACTTTAGAATAGGGGGTCAAATTGCCTTTATTAGAACTGTATTAATGGTAGTTAGGCTTAATTATTGGCTTATTCTGGTTAATAAACTTAAATGTCATTCAATAAGTGCCATAATTAATGAGAATAAAACTTTCACTTCAGAATTGGGGCTCAAATTGTCTTTATTACACTATTTTAGCAATTTATAACGGCAAAATCAGCAGTAATTAAACATAATTACTAGCTTATTGTTCAGTTAACTTAACAGAAAATACAGACATATAATTACACAGCTACATAAAAATAATATATGGCTTATTAAGTTGTAAATAATGTATAATATGCCCTTACTGTAATGTTAAGTTAATCATTAATAACTATTGTGTCCATGCTTAACTAATGCATAATCGTGAACAAGCAAATCATTAATTACTAGTTTAACTAATGCATAATTACGGACCCTTAAAATGTAAAGTTAATCATTAATTACTAGTGTGTTCGTGCTTAACTAATGCTTAGTTGTGAACAAGTTAACCCTTAATTAATGCTTAACTAATGCATTATTCTGGACCCTTAAAATAAAGTGTTACCCTATAAGTTTGGTATCATGACATCCCAAGTCAAGGACTATGCCCTGTAGTTCTCGGCAGTCCATCAGCAGGCTGAGGCGATCAAATGCCTGCCTGCCTCATGAGCTGCCCCTCAGTCTACTCATCACCAAGTGCATCTGTCCCCCTGCGAAGAAAAGAAATGATGAGCTGCAACGTCGTTCAAAATGTAAACACGCAGTATAATGAAAGAAATAAACATACTCTTTGATGCATGCACACATGCGATTAATCAACATTACACCATTGTGGAGATGAACTGCCGTTATCATCGTTAGGTCCGTCTTATGCTACTAATAATAATGCCGATCTTACCTATACTAAACTGAGTCAGCATCCAGGTCAGTAGCACAGTCCTAACTATAGGTCAGTGACTGACTGCCTGACTAAATCACAACAGTGAATTAAACTATTACACATATACAAAGAAATGTATGACCATATTCATGACTGGCCCTCAGTTAAGTACAACCACATTAGCAAGAAAAAAAGGACCACTAGTGAATATAGAAGTAACAGCATCTGTGTGTGGGTAACTCTGCAACTGCATTATATTTCAGTTACTTGGCCTGTGGGTCATATGGATTGATCAGGTGGGCCGGTTGTTTTCCACGGACCGTATGCTTTGCATCCTTGGTATATCTTTAAAAATGAAACACACTAACATGAAGACCTGCTGTTGTTGTAGGTTATCTGGCTGTATGGTGACTGAAGAAGGTTGTGCTGCTCTGTCATCAGCTCTGAGTTCAAGCCCGTCACACCTGAGAGAACTGGATCTGATCTACAATAACCTTGGACCTGTGACTCTGGAAAAGTATGTGAGCAGTAACTATCGTTCTGTCTGCTGTGAATGTGAGATCATTTGTACCTCATTAATACCCTCTCAATTTAATCAGAAGAGCACATTTATCTTATAAATTCCTGATTACAAACAGTATATTTATTTTAGAAAACGTTTACTTTTACTTAAATTAAATAAAACTAGAATGTCTACGTTGTGGTACTGACCTGTACCACCTGACTGCTGCAGATTCATTTTGGTGTTGATAGTGTTGACATGAAATGCATACATTTCAGTCACAAACCTCTTCGGTCCCCAAGTGGCTAGAAATTGTGATTGGTGTAAACCGAGTTCTGGCTGTCTTTCTCTGCCTTTGAGAAAATGACAGCTCAGACGAGCTGATCTGGAATTTTCCTGGTATGACGTCATAACAGGAAAGGTTACCTCCCCCTTCCTCTGCTTTGCCCACCCAGAGCACTCTGCAAAAATTTATTCAGTTTATGTCAGCACAGGCTTTACAAACAGACTTTACGATATGGATTCGACAGCACCGCGACAAACAGTGAGTAACAGTGTTCATTAATGCCTGATCTGTGATCAGTGATTTCTGATGTGTAGCTAATCATTCAAGTTCACTCAGACTTTCTTTCTAGATCGTTTAATGACCGCCGTCTTGATGCCCTAAGCGTAATGCATCAGTGAATCAAGCCAGTGACTAAAACAATCGTTTCTGTTAGTATTGTAACCGATGGCAACACTTGGTCCGACTACGCCACCGGGGCTTCAATACCCACGGACATAACTAAACAGCAACACAAGTTCTCTCTCGCTAATAAATGAAGAACATAGACATGACCCTCAAGTACAACACTTTTATTAACAATTAGTACTAAAATTTATGAATAGGAAGAATATTAAAATCACAAGTTGAGATATCTAGTCGTTAAATAAAATATTAAAATCAGGACCCACAATCTGCATATATGGTCAACCAAGCCTGCGGGAAGAACAGAGGAGAAGTCACTAGGCCAAAGACCCACAGTTTAAACAGCACTCACCACACGTGTACACAAACCAACACATTTAAAAAAAGGTGTAGTGAATACTGCAAATACTTTACACGCTCAATACCCATGCAGTGTTTGTAAACCTCACGCCACATGCAGTGGAGAAAAGACCCAGAAGACCCCAAGAGGAAACTCCCACACAGGCTGGTTCCTAAAAAATAGAAAGATGGGTTAAGTTCCCCTTTGGCACATACAAATAGACCCTTAGCGGTTGGTACAAACAAAACCTAAGTAACAAAAGAAATAATAACAAAAAGAAATAATTTCAAAACACACAATTCATAATAATCAACTTAAAACTTATGAAAAACAAGTAAATAAGGCATAAGCAAAACAGCAGGGCCTAGACATCAAAGGTACATATGCATAGAACTCCACAAAGTAAGATCTGTCAACAGAAAACAAAAACATAACTTATTCTTCAACTAAATAAATAAAATAAACAATACATCAACTCATAAAACACCAGTCATGGCACAAATCTAGCAGCGTCGTGCCCACTCAACACAATCCTCTAAATCACTCAATTACACAAGAATTATAATAAACCTAATCATCTAATACAGACATACCTCTGCCGTAATCCAAGAGTGAACAAGAAATGTGGCGCAATAGCTCAAACTAACGATGCTGCATGATACGGTTTGTTGCCGACACTGCAAACACGGCATGCCCGACTTGCATACGATCATATACCACCCACGCACTCACAGTCTTGTGTCGGGAGGGGTTCTCTCTACAATATAAGATAGATCATAAGAAACAACATCCTTATGCAAACTCCTATAACACCTAAAATGCAGTGCTCCTACCTCGCTATGGCGCTTCAGGGTCACAACACCGGAAGGGGACGGGAAGGAATCAAACGTCAGGCAGTCGCGCCACCTGCTGGCCTTCGCGGCATTTATAGGACAAAATAAACATATGCCCCACCCCGTACACCATCCTAATCATCCACTTGGTTACAGTAGCATGAAACAAATCCGTTTTTTTAAGTGATTATACTACAGAAAGCGATCAAAGAACACTCTTTATAATGTTCGGATCTGTCAATCACACGTTGCGAGTGTATCTGCACACTTGCCCAAACTGCCATTATAATGAATGACGCTTTTATGCTGCACAAAGCTCTTACTGTGTTAATGTCCATGTCGTGTTTGCTGTTAGTTGTGGTGAAAGCATTTTGTGAGAGAAATCGCGTTACAATGAGGAGATCACTGCATTCACGCAATCAACAGACTGCCTGTGTACTCAATGCCCATCACTGCAGCTTTTCATGTGATAGGAATAGATCATAAAATAATGCTATAATCCATACTTTGACGATTCGTTCATCTTGACGGCTGTAATGGTACATTACATGTGTTACAAAGGTGGAAGACAGAGAGTCGACGTGACTGGGACTGTTTATTCAGAACTCTCAGATACAAATAAGCTTGCGCTAACAGCACAGCTCTCAACAACTCAGTACGTTACAATAAATGTAGCAGACCCCGTCCGAATGATGGCTAGACTTTACTGATGTTTCAGGAGTTTATTGAAACCGTTTATCTCCAAAAATCACCGTAAGAGCTGAACAAAAAACAAAGAAGAACTCTTAAACACCTCGTACACAAACTCTTTCTCCATAGCATTATCAATAACAAACAATACAGCAAAATACACAAACATACTCATTACAAATGACAGTAAACAAGCACATACACACCTATTGTCTTTTCGGGGGGTGCTAAACAAACTGTAAACTTTAAATCTGCTTAAACCCACTGAATGATGAACCGCGAGCTCTCACGAGTGCTCCCTCTTTTTTCATATCGCTCCGTAGACTGCAACACCCGTCAAAATAAAATTCCCCACTTATTTACACAGATAATACAGACCTAAAACCTATTTAAACGCACAGAAATGTCAAAAATGTACACAAAAACAAATTATAAGATATATTACAATAAAGTCTGTTACAATAAAACGTCCTCCAGCTCTCCGTGGTTCACGAGTTGCCAGTCAGTCTCTCTCTCTCTCATGCATGCAGTGCCTCGCTAAACCACGCCCCCTCCGCAACATAATCGAACACTCATTTCAAATGCAAAGATGTCAGCCAATCACAACAGTGGGCGTTTTCACTGAAGTCTCACATCAGACACGCCCCTTGAAACAGAGCATTCAAGCCAGAGGGGTAATAACAGTATAGAAAAAATGCCTTTTATTTCTAAATTATGACATTTTTTGATGTAAAAATCATACTAACAATATAAGTACACCTCAGGAAACATTATAAAATAATAGAAAAATGCCATGCCATGGGACCTTTTAATGATTAACCCCTTGCCTGTCAACCCCATTTTGGCAAGTGGGGTATTTTGACATACCCATAGTAAAAAGGCTGCTGCTCACAAGTTATTCTGAATATACACATAACCAATATATTTCTATTTCTAGAAAGCCAACACTTGAGAGTTTACAGCTGAATATTCAGAATTACTCAGACAGTTATTAATATGGAGATATATAGGCTCAAACATAAAAACAAAAATTTAAAATATTAAGAATATATTTTTAAATGCATAAACATATTATGTGAAAGTAGTATAACAACTTATAACCACAAATAAAGAGAAGCCAAAAGTGTGGTCATGCTTCATTTCAATCTGAGGCTGTTATGTCCAGAACTATGAATTTTATGAAACATTTTCTAAGACTTGTTCTTAGAAAGATTTCTTTTTTTAGGAGATGCTATCAAATATGTTGTTGGCCTGCAAACACCCATTTGCAGTCTTTTTGTTCATTGTGCCATATTTTACTGACTTTTTTTTACAGTGAACACAATAAATACATTGTACTTATTTTTTGATGTATGTAGTAGTTAAGGCCACTTAATATGAAGTGGGGCCGGAGTTATTAACTTCACATTGTTTATATTGCTCTACAATATTGCTGCATAAAATCCTGCAGCGCTCATTATGCTGTAAATATTTTGGCAGGATCATGTAGAACAGTGGTCACCAACCTTTTCAAGCCAAAGATCCCTGACCTCAGCCTTGATGAAAGGCAAGATCTACCTATAGATTTTTCATGGCCAATTCAGAGGGGTTTTTTTTTATTTCCGAGACCATCTGTTGTTTTATTTTTATTTTTTTGTTTAAGCAAATTTATTTGTTGTTTATTTGCTCTGTAACAGGCCAAACTGGCCTTAAAGCTACACTGTGTGATATTTTCCCCCATCTAGCGGTGAAAAGGTATATGACCATCCAGTGAATTTTAGTTTCTGTTCCTCTCAATTCCGATTTCGTTTTAACTCCTACGGTGGCCGATTTAGTCCAAGATTAACATGGCTTCCAGTTCGACCTCGTCCACATTCGACACAGTGCCTGTGGGATATTCTGTGCGCAGTGGGATGGTTGGAACTCAACTGGCCTAATTATTCGGCTAGAAAGAACTGCAGCTAATCCAGAGTGAACTTTGATGATAGTAATGTTTATTCAGTCATCCAATTGCAAGGCATAAACAGGTTTGCGTGGATATGTACATAATGTGGTTTCTGTGAGAGAACAAATAAGGATGGTAAATATACATACACAGTTAAGAACTGTATAACTATACTTATAAGTTACATTTGTATAATGTAACCGTAAACCAGAGCTTATTGTACCATATATAGGCGCTAAATGCAGCTGCATTAAAAGGAGCGGAGCTGCCGCTGCTGCTGCTAACAAGCGGTGTCGGATTACAAAAGTGTCTGCGCAGCTTTAGCACTGCAGTGCGTTCTGTATAACAATTGTTAATATGCCGATCAGACCTGATACATATTTCCATCAACATACATTACAAGCAAATATTTTCTATAAACAAATAAACATTGTTGATAACAAAATAACTGAATGATTATTCAAATAGGTGAGCATTACGCTATTGTATGTTGACACAAAAAGACTTCTGAGGTGACATCAACTGAATTACATGATGACACACTCTGAAACACATCTACAATGACAATAACTATTATTACTTACGGAGTTATTAACGCACAGAAATACCACACAAGGAAAAACAGACTTTTGAGGAATAAACAAGCCAGGAAAACTCCGTAAAACTCTGTTACTGGACGCTGCTGAGATGAAAACTCTGCACATGCACCAGACAAGTCTGAACAAGTTGACGCGCACATGCGCGAGGCAGGGAATTTTGTACAGTGCCATCGAGTGTTAAAACGCGAAAGGCGAAGCTTGAATTTACGGGTATGTCCCTCTTTGGCTAATGTACTTTCAAGATGGAGGGGCAACATGGCGACCTGCATTCGAACCCCTACCCGTATGTATTTTAAATGGCATATTATAAACTTACGAGAATACTTTATTACTTGAAAGAAGTAAATATACATTAATGAGCACATATATTTTTGAAAGAACTAAGTGTTTTAGCTAAGAATAAACTAAAAAAGTTACACAGTGTAGCTTTAAAATGAAATGTGAGGCAACCACTGCATTTTAATCTTGATCCAAACAAAGATACACACATGTATCATGAGCAGTTGTTTTTGATTTAAATAAGATTGCATAATTTCAAGACTTAGAGCAAATACAGAATGGTCTGACTTTGGCTTTGTGAAATTGTTACATAAGACACACCTTCACAAAACAAAAACAGATGGACTGAATAAAAATGCTAATTCACTCTCTGACAGTAGGTGGTACTTATGGAAAAGAAGCGTTTCTTTGGGTACCGCTGTAAAATGCCATAGAAACTATTCTGAAGACAGTCAGTTTTGTTCAGAGATAAATTCACGTAACTCCCCTCCCCAATTCAATATTTATATTTTTATTCCTATATTTCAAGCTTACCGAAGAGTTATCTTGCTGGGCCTATTTATACCTGGTCCACTTCATGTGTTTTTACAGATCGGATATCTATCTGATTTATCAGAACGATTCCATTTACACTTGGTCACATAAATGTGTCTCCGAAAAACGGATATAAATTCACATCACCGAGTTCACATCACCGAAATCAACAAATATGAGTTGCATTTTATTGATCAACAGTTAATTTCAAAATCAAGGACCGCAATAGGAGAGAGCGAGTGGCATAAGCATTGATCATTTAGCATCTTTACCTTAAATGATGATGATGATGATGATTGTGTATTGAGCGTCTGCAACTTTTACTTCTATTCGGGGCAGTTTGCTGAAGAGATATGCTGAAGAGATATTGAAGAGATATCAACTGCTCGTCTGCGGCGATGCATGCTGCAGTAGCGCTGTCATATCTAACTATAACATCGGTCGATTTTGAGGTTGCAGAGCATACATTTTGGGAACATATGGAGCGATTTCGAGCCTTGATAATGTGTTTGTAACGCTTTACACAGAGAGGCCGGATAGCTGGCCTGCATGGTTGTAGCCAAGTGTAAGCAAAACTCACGTATCTGATATTTCACAGGGCTTTATTATCAGCGTCGTCGATCCCACGCACACATGGGGCAGTTTGCAAAACACTCCACTAACAACTGCGTTACTGAACAGAAAATAAACAGTGCAAAGCTCAATCCACAGACTGCCCACTCATCAGCGAGTAAGTGCATGCGTTCTGCCTTAAAGGAGCAGTAGATAATTCTACTTGATACATGTTGTTAATTATTTTTCGGTTATTTATCGGGAGCTACCGGAACAGGGATAAAGATTGACTAGTCTCTCGCGATCGATGGGTTGGCGACCACTGATGTAGACACACATAGACATCAAGAATCTGGTGACGATAAACAAAATATTCAGATCAGTGGTGTAGTCTACATGATATGCAGATATGCACCGTATTCACACTAGGAAAGGTCAATGATTTCCGTATATCCACTTCTGTCAGGAAACTAGAGTTAACACCCTGCTCCAATAGCAAAAACGTTAACACACCTGCTTCAATAGCAACTATTTAGCTTTAGAACAGCGGGTTTCTAATAGCACTGCAGCTTAAAGAACAGCGTTTCCAATAATCAACTACAGCTTCATGAATAGCATGTTTCTAATAGCACTGCAGCTTAAGAACAGCGTGTTCCTAATAGCACTGCGGCTTTAAGAACAAGCTTGTTTCCAATAGCACTATAGCTTTAAGAATAGCGTGTTTCCAATCGCACTATAGCTTTAAGAACGAGTTTGTGTCTATTCTAATAGCACTGCAGCTTTAAGAACGAGCTTGTTTCCAATCCGCTTGTTAAGTCATGACGTAAGGAACGCCGTTTCTGGGTCCAAGCCTCAAATCGTTTCACTTGAGAATGCCATCGACGGCCGTTTATGAGCACTATTTATTCATATTAAACATCAAACATTTTAAAAAGTTAAATATTTGAAATACTTACAGTCTACACAACAGTCTCTGTGCTCACAGCATCACATATATTAATATTTTATCGATTTATAAAAGATGAATCACTGTCTGGCCATCTGGAATTTTGGTATGGAGATAAAGGTTATGATTATAATTGTTTTGTAGTATTACACCACATTGTGTGTGTATGTTAGCATCGTTTGTTGTTTTTCTTGTGGTATGAGAGAGAGCTTTTGGACCCGGAAGCGCTGCCGCGTGACGTCAGACTTAACAACCGGATAGCACTATAGCTTTAAGAATAGCGTGTTTTCAATAGCACTGCAGCTTTAAGAACGAGTGTGTTTCTATTCTAATAGCACTGCAGCTTTAAGAACAGCGTTTTTTCAATAAACCCTTTCACATTTCCGAGTTTCTCAGAAGCGGAAGTCGTCATAAATCATCAAATCCATGTGGAAAACGAATTCCTCTTGCTAATCCCAATTACACAATTCCTAGTGAGATGATGTAGTTTCACCCTCCGAATTCGTCATTAAATGAGCTCTGGAGAAACGCAATAGCTGCTGATAGTACTGAGGAGCTTATATACTGTATGTATGCGGTGATAGACATCATTTTCCTATTGGTAGACGTGATCAGCTGACAAACAGCTGATATAAGTTTGAATAACGTGACCTGCCAGAACTGACGCGATACGCTTGATTTAAAAAGTGCAAAGATCAGGCCCGGCTCCAGCTTTGAGATGCAGGGTGGGCCAAGTGAAATTCCCGGTGGGCCCAGACTTTTAACATTATTTTTTCCCAGTAACAAAACTATTGTATAACAAAAGAGGCAGGTCTTGAAAGGAAATCTTTATATTTACATGGCTCAATGCAAAGGAGATTTTCTACAGGTTCATTCTGATCCAGATTTGTACTTGGCTGCAAAAATTTACACTGGCCCCACCACAAAAAAGTCTTATTAGTATTTTAATAAATATTAAGACCAGTAAACAGTCAGTAAGAATAAATTATAAGCAATAGCACAAATAAATAGAATCAGGGCAGGACTGAGGGGTCTAGGGGCCCCTGGGCTTGAGATTATGTTGGTCTCTTCCAAGCGGCAACCTCCCGCAGTTTCTCTTGAAGCCAATACGGAAGTGACATATACTGCAATTAATCAACTGGCCGCTAGAGACAGGCTCCAGAAGGGAGCAGAATCTCATTGAGCCCCATGTTATAATGGCCAACTTTACAGCAGAAAAACATATGTTTACAGCCTGGTAAAAATTGTGGTTTTGGTCTATACGGCTAATTTTGCCCCTCATGACAACTGTGAGGGGGGTGAATTTTTTTATAACTCATAACTCGTTTACATTATATAAAGCATCAAAGTTCTGCATAACTAAGGGCGTGGCCACTACGAGTGACTAGGGTGACCACCATCAAACAAACCAAATGTGGGACAATTACTAAGTTTGTGTGGGACAATGTGGGACATGTTACCGACACTAAAACATAACCTGAAACTGTTACACAATGTCTATCTAACTTAATAAAAACATATGTATTCTGCCTTTCAGATGACAAAAATACTTTGTTCTTTAGTCCCTTCCAGAAAACACCATTACATCACAATGTAACATTGTACATGTCATTTAAATTCAACGTGACTGAGCCCAAAGGCAGCAGGCATCAGATCTGACCAAGTCCAATAATGAACAAATAAAAGATAAAGCAACATGAAATTAGTTAATTGACTGTCTTATATATTATATTATATATTAAGAATATAACCAATTTACCGAATTATCCATTCGTTTTCTACATGGAACGAGTACCGCTCCACATTTTGATTGACAGCCGTCACAACCTACTAGTGACCGTGTTTACTCCTTTCTTTTCAACCATTGGATAGGATTTTAAAAACGGCTGTTGTTGTATTTGTGAAAGGCGGGATGTTACGCCTGACGAAGCGCTGTTAAATATGTCTAGGTGAAAAACGATGCCGCAAAAAGAATAAATGAAATGCTTTCTTAAAAGGGCAAAAGAACGCATGCATGTTTTCTTAATATGATAATTAAAAACCGTCTCAGGTTACGAATGTAACCATTGTTCCCTGAGAACAGGGAACGAGACGCTGCGTCAGCTTGACGCTACGGGGAACGCCTCCAGCGTGACTGGTGCCTGAAATCACTATCAAAAAACTCAATCCTATTGACCGGCGACAGCCTATGATGTCATCAAGGTGCGACCAGGAAGTATATAAGGGCGCCTTGCCAACATGACAGTATCTAATCGTCTGAAGGGACTGTTTTCGGCAGGCAGGCCCTGCGGCATGGCACAGCGACGCAGCGTCTCGTTCCCTGTTCTAAGGGAACAATGGTTACATTCGTAACCTGAGACGTTCCCTTTCGAAAGGGAACTCGCGCTGCGTCAGCTTGACGCTACGGGGAACGATATACCCACGCTGCCATGCCGACGGGAGTGCATGCCCACTGGCAGTGACAACTGTCAAGACAAGCAAATTCAACTGAAATGCCTGAACCACTCCCCTTCTGGTCACATTAGGCTGTCAGTGACAGCGCTCCCTACGGTCATAGCCCAAGCTATCGCCCAAGAAGGAACCTTCACACACATGAGGTCCTTCCCAGGCCCTGCTCGAAGGCCTGGAACCACCCATTCGACTTAGAAGGGGTTCCTTTAAGGGAACGTGGCAAGGGAACTACGAGGGAACCCTATGCCAGTCACTATTCGGGAGGTTCTCACCGAATGCCACCAGGGAGACCTGACCAGGTGACCCAGTCTGTTATGGGACACGTAATACGGTCAAACCTGTCTGTACAGTACAGAGCCTCTGGTACTCGCCTCCGAAGAGGCATCCCGCTAGGGTGCTGCAAGAAAGGCAGTAACATCCACTAGCCGGATCTCAGAGACGGGTTATCCCGGAGAGCAGCTCTCAGCGAAGTGCTATATAACCCTTGCTAGCGAGGGGAGTTTAGCCGCTCGATCCTCGGATCTACCAAGCACCTACTTTAAAACGTGCTTAGGAGGCCAGAGGCCTTACAGGCTGATTATGCCAGGGAGGCCCAGAGGGGCCTACAACCCTTAACCAGCGCCAAGCGGCCGTAAGCTCATAGTAGACCCTCATTCGAGAGGAGCTCATAAGCCTGCCTGTTAGGTAGCCATGCAGTAGGCAAACTATGAAAGTCCCCTCCCGTGGGGACCGCATAGCAGCAGTAACGTCTCGTCGTGCTAGGGTAAGAACACCGCCTCCAGGTCTCGCGAACGGCCAGAGACCGGCGCCTGATAGCGGGTGACCACTAGCTGTCAGCGTAAAGCCAGTTGTGCGTTCCCGCCAGGGGAACTCGTTCCCTATGGAGGCCGAGAGGAGCCTCCACCTGGTAACCCTTGCCGACTGCTCGCGTCTCCAACAGTGGAGCTCACCCTCAGGAAGGCCATACGGGCCTGAAACCTGATCGCAGTCGTGCTAGCCCTCGAGGTAGCTGGGAAGATAGGGACTCGCATCATCAGGGAGGCCTAGCGGGCCTACCACCTGCAAAAATGCCGGGCATTTCTCCATCACAGCCCTCTGCTCAGTGACTGGACCTATCCAGAGACCACGAGACAGGAGCGTGCCCTTAGAGGAGGCCACGTGGGGCCTACTACTCCAAGCGAATCCCCTCAGGGAAGCCCCGTGCAGCTTGCCTGATAGCATCCCATGCTACGATCCATTACCGAACCTGGGGACCGGGGAACGATTTCAGGGAGGCGCAATGCCTCCACCTGATAGCAGAGGGTGCCGCCCATAGCCAGAATGTGCTACTCATAGCACTTCATGGTCACCGCCTCAGCGGCTGCACTCAGGGAGGCCGGTTGAGGCCTACTACCTACTGGCACTCGTGCTAGCCATCCAGCACCTACTAGCAGCTTGTACCACCCGTCGAGGGACTCAATGCCCGTGGTGCCCCCTCAGGGGAGACCAGGCAGCGCCCGCTGACCACAGCAGGCCCTCAGGGAGGCCAATCGGGCCTACCACCTGAGTGAAGGAAACCCAAACCGGGAGCCTACCCCTTAGGGCGGCCTCAAAAAAAAAGCTGGCTGCTGCGCCTGGGCTGGCGGCAGCTGTCTGCTGCTAACGCCTGGGAATCCAGATCACACCTGGGGACTCATCCCCAAGGAGACTAGCTGACGAAGTTACTGCTGATGTCGACACCAGTGGAGAAGATCCTCCAGGGCCCACTCGTGGGCCACGGCGTCGAGACTTCCTTGCAGGGAGGCCGGTTGACGCCTACTACCTGTCCTGAAGTCCAGCTGCCCAGACTGCCCAAGCTGGCTACTAACAACCAGCTGGCTCCTACGCCCGCACCTGGGGCTGGCTCCATCCCAGAGGCAGCTAGGGACAACTTGCATCGCCGTGTCCTAGGGCCCCCAGGACGGCGCAGTCTCTCGGGCAGTGCCTACAAACATGGACCTAATCACATTGCCAACAGCAGTGTACTCAGCAGAAGTGCATAACGAAAAACCCTCTAAAGCAAGGTGAGTACAACTTACGTCACCTGCCTTGGGGCGGCTGTCTTACTTTCCATGCAGCGGCCATCCGTAAGTGCGAGGGCGTCAGCCATTGGCAATGCTCGGGCCTCAGAGGAGCATCCGACCAGAACCGCAAACAGAGGTTATATCTGATGTTTAGCTCAACCCGAGCCCTAGAGAGGTGGAGCAGAGACATAGAGCAAGGGTGAAACAAACCTTTTCCTTAGAAAATATAGAACCCACCGGCCGAACCATCCTCCAGGAAGAGGCCGAGTGCCGCCAAAAGATGGCGGCCACCAAGCTCTGAAAGGCGGAAATGCAGATAAAGTCTAATCGCCAACCGGCGAAAGACGCTTAACTCCGCCCCACGACCACTGGCAAAGTCGCTGTCTGCTGCAACACCCCGACTGCGTTAATCATAACCCCAGAACGCAGAGAAGGAGGCGGGCCTTGGCCGGACGACTCTGTAACAAGAGGAGGCTGAAACAAGGATGCACAAACAACGCCATGTTCTTATATCAAAAGACAGGCCAGGGGCGAACAACCTTCATTAAAAGGGAACGCCCCCATCCTTGACAAAGCCTAGGCCAAGTGGTGCGACATAAGACCGCACTAGATCTACTCAGGGCTCGGGAAAGAAATATTAACACCTCTAAAATTACAAACTGAGGCCCCGAAAAACCCCTTTTCCCAAAGCCCCGCAGAGCTGGGCGCAGATCTTACTACAGCTCGCGCACTAGCGCATACCCGGTCTTCAGCTACTTCCCACTTTTACGCTAGGAAAACACAGCTCGCCCCCTACACTACAAGCCCTCGGGCAAGAGCGCGAATCAATCACCCACATAGTGGGGAAACATAACACGGAGAGGCAGCAAGTCTCTACTAGCAAAAGTGAGGCATTCACACACAACTACATAATGTTGCAAAGAAGATCGTTCTTAGCTTACTCACAGGGAGCTGCAGGCCCTGCGAAATCCCGCGATGATCCAAAATTTCCCCAAGCAACCCCTCAGGGGAGCGACGATCCAAAAGTCCTGAAAAACATAGTTTTGAAAATGTTTCGCCCTCATAGAGGGGGACTCACCAATCGCTCCTCGCGGTGCTTCAACCCAGCCATCGAGCTAGTATCCGCCCGCCATCCTGAGGGGGGCGCTTTCAACAAACAAACCAGGCGGGCCGGCAGAGTCTTACATTTTCTGCTCATCATAGGCCCACCGGCCTGATGTAAAGCGCCCGGGGGAAAGCCAGAGGAAGGGAAAAAGGCAGCGTTCATCTCCGCGCTTCCTTCCTCTTCCTGTTGCGGGTGTCCCGCCTCCCCTGCGCCCCAGTCCTCCGCGGCGGGGCGCTCGAGAGGCGACGCTGGCTTGCTGTTCCCATCTCCAGCCCTCAGACTGGAACGGGCCGGGGACACCCGACTGCCTGGGCGTTGTCCCGGACCTCAGCGGGATGCATGTTCTAAATGCTGCCGAGCACGCCTTTGTCACAGATGTCTCTCCGTGGCCACCGTCGCCGCCATCGGCGCAATCTGTACGGTGGCCCGGAGAGCGAAAACCGCGGTCCGGCGCGACTCGACTTCCGCCTCAGGGGGTCCCTCCCCCTGATCGAGGTCCCTCAGCAGGTCTGCCTGGTACGCCTGCAACACAGCTGTGGTGTGCAAAGCCGCCGCAGCGTGACCCATTGACATGTACGCCCTGCCATTCAGGCATTAGACCGGCAGGGTGGGAGCCACAGTGTCGCAGGCCGCCCAGAGGCGAGATAAACATAACATCTCGTCCACGGGCAGCCCCGACACATACCCAGCCAGGCAGTCCCTCGACATCAGCGAAATTTAGCTCGCTGATGTCGACAGATGCGGGGCTGAGTATGGTTTCTTCCATCCCCTCCAGATCTGCTGATGGAGATCTGGAAGGAATGGAAGACTCCCAGGAGTTGGGAGGTCATGGGCGGAGAGAAACCGATCGTCCGAACTGTTTGGACGCTCAGCCTTTCTCCTCACGCGCCGTAAAGGCAGCTGCAGTCTACCCGCAGCGCGTTCCATGACTTCCAGCAACTCCCCGTACATGGGACAGGATGGTTAGAAAAGCTTCAGCATCTTTAACTGACTCACCCATCCTCTGCTCGAGCCTCTCACGATCTGGATCGTCCTCAAGAACCATAACTGTCTCCAGGCGACGAGCCAGATCCATCTGGGAAGCGCATTTCAGACGCCGCTCAGCCTCAGCTTGAGCGTGGTCTTTCCCAGATGCTGAAACCTCTCCCCTCGAGAAGAGGTCCAGCCGAGTTGCATGCTCTTCTCCCAGACAGTAAACACAAAGTGTGTGTGTATCCAAAGCGCAAGCTACACATTCAAAACACACTTCTGCAGAATTGGCCTCAGCACACTTCATTGTTATCCATCTTGTAGACGTTTCACGTGAAGACAGGCAAAACAGTCCCTGAAGACGAAGAGATACTGTCATGTTGGCAAGGCGCCCTTATATACTTCCTGGTCGCACCTTGATGACATCATAGGCTGTCGCCGGTCAATAGGATTGAGTTTTTTGATAGTGATTTCAGGCACCAGTCACGCTGGAGGCGTTCCCCGTAGCGTCAAGCGTCAAGCTGAAGCTGATGAAAAATACACAAAAAAATTAATATCCTTTGAGGTTCCTAGAACAATTAATATGCAGCATGCCTAGCCTAGTCAAAGTTTAGAGGTATAATACAATAAAATACAGGATGTGTCTCTCAGTCAAGAGAAGATCAAAACCCTGAAATAACACTATAAAGCCAGAGATGAATATTATTTTTAAATGTATTGTCATATCTGTGTCCTCTTATGTCAGATTCTTAAATCAATGAATTCAATCAGAATAAGACAACACTGTATGTCTATTACCAATCAAATAAAGTCAGTATCAACAAAATCCATCAATGTATTTACACTTAATGCAACTCAGATGTGACATGAATGGATTTACACTGCAGTTGCATAATCAGTGTTGGTGTAATGCATTACTAACTAATTAATTCATTACTTTAATTTCAAAGTAAAGTAAGGAATTACTCTTAATTTCTTTGTAATTTGCAGCTACTTCTGATGTTATTCAAATACTGTAGACTACAACATGTGTTATGTTATGTATTGGTTTACTAAAGAGGTAATTAACAAAATGGTGGAAAAGAGACGAGCTCTGATACTAAAGCATATTCTGAAAGCTAGATTTAAAATAAGACAATGTATGTTATCAGCTATTACGGACATTGACCGTGCGATTGCTGAGACAACGCATACCATCGGACAGAAAGAGCAAGACTGATATTTACTGAACGCAGAACGAACCTCGCAAGACTTTTAAAAATGCAGGTTGAAATAAAATGCTGCGTGAGCTCAACCAATGATGTTCAGCATGTTCAACACCCAAGTCCCACCCCCGAAAGTTCCTGAACTTCGAAAAAATACTCCCTCGCGAGCAGGGCCCTTTGGAGGGGGAAATATTTACCCGTAACTTCATTTAGACCCTGGTTCCTGCCGAAACACACGAGTACCACCCCAAAGTTCCTAGTTCCTGGGGAAAGTTCCTGCGGTGGAAACGCGGCTATAGTCGGCGCTACTGCACGCATCCCCGCAAATGAGCCACTAAAGCATTAAGCAAATGTGACCAGTCACGGAAAGTAGGGACACAAGTCGGTTCTGGGGCAATTTGAGTTATTTACAGATTCTGAAAGTGTAGTCTCCAAGCTTTCCAACGATGTGTAACACATAGAAATCTGATACTATTTGGAGAAGTTGTGGCCATTTGAAAGTAGGCACTCAAAAAACCTTAATTGGGAGAAAATGACCTCTAAACATTTTGCAGTTCTCACCTGTTCTCACCTGCTGGGAGTGACAATAGGGCTCATTTACATCTCATTTAGATAAGCCATACCTCCTGTAAAGCTCCCCCTGTAAAGCTGCATGGTTGCATAGCAACGACAGACCCAACGGGATGCATTGTGTAGCATTAGGACTTTTTGAACAGGATTCTGTGATAACCGTGATAATTTTGGTCACTATAATCATGAAATGAAATTTTCATGTCATTTCATCTCTAGTTATGATCAACTATGATAAACTAAAATCAACTATAATTGTGTTTTTATAGTATAATATGCAAAGTACAATTTTCTATAAGAAAAAAATATAGAATTCTATATTCTAGAATTCTATAGAATTCTATATTTTTTTAAATATTTATTCTATATTTTTCTATATTTTGTTCTTTTCTCTGACATTTAAGGGTAACATAGGCCTACAAAGACTCTTTTAGGTCTATAACGGTTTGGATTGTTGTTAATACAGTGTTCCCACAGCTTGGTTAACTTCAAATTCAAGAACCTTTCAAAGACTTTCCAGGTCCAGCTTCTTAGCCATATGACAGAGGTCTGATATTCTATTTGTCATATTTCTGTTTTGCATAAAACTGAAGAATATTCGGTACATCCTATACTGTATTCTAAAATGATCTGATATTAACTTTTGCATGGATTTTATTGAAAAGAGCTTAGGCTCATGTAACCAGTCTATTTTTGCAATATTTCATGGTGTGTCTGTGAAACGCTGAGGTACCGTAGTTTTGTGTGCGCATGAACATCATGGCAACGTACAACACAAAGTACCTCACGCGGGAAACACTTAACGTAACGCGTAAATGCAAGTAACAAACGTAAATCAAGCATAGTCCACGAAGTGTTGGCGAAATAACACATGATCAGACCGGAGAGAATAATATGGAATTTCTTCCAGAAAACTTCTTGTACAAAATAAATTCAAGCACTTTCAAGGACCTGTAGCCTATGTATGTTTATTTTCAGTCATGTCGTTGTACACAGCCCTCTCTTTCTGCACAAGGGAAAGATGATCGTGTTGCTTCTTTACTGCTTCAGACTTTCTATCATTTGGGAGGTTTGCACTTTGTATCAGCTGCTCGTTATTGCTTTAGCACTGCCAGCAGAGATCTTTGCGCGGCCAGCCACCAGGGTTGCCAGGTTTTCACAACAAAACCCATACAATTGCTACTCAAAACTAGCCCAAAACAAGCCCAATCGCGTTTCAGGGGGCTTCTCCGGTAAAAATCGCATTTGGCGGGTAAAATATGTGGTTTTTTTTGGCATGGTTGCCTACTAAAATTCGCATTCCCGGGGCTAAATATCACATAATTGGGGTCGCTTCAACCCACGGACATGAAAAACAGTGTTGAAGTAGAAGAAAAGAAACAGAAAAAAAGGAAGAAATAAATAAATAAACAGAACAGAGACAGAGAGAAACAGAAAAAGGAAGAAAGAAATAGAAACAGAAAGAAAAAGTGAAAAAATGAGGAAAGAAACAACCAGAAAGAAAGAAAGAAAGAAAGAAAGAAAGAACAGAAAAAGGAAGAAAGAAAGCGAGAAAGAAACGGAAAGAAAGAAAGAGAGAAACCGAAAGAAATAAATTTAAACAGAAAGAAAGAGAGAACGAAAGAAATAAAGAAAGAAATAAAAAAGACAGAAAGAAACAGAAAAAAGGAAGGAAGAAAGACAGACAGAAACAAAAAAAGGAAGAAAGAAAGAAACAGAAAAAGGAAGAAAGAAATAGAAACAGAAAGAAAGAAAAAAACAGAAATAAAGAAAGAAACCGAAAGATAGACAGAAAGAAACAGGAAGAAAGAAAAACTGAAAGAAACAGAAAAAAGAAAGACAGACAGACAGAAAAAGGAAGAAATAGAAACAGAAAGCAAGAGTGAAAAAAGAGGAAAGAAACAACCAGAAGGAAAGAAACAGAAAGAAAGAAATAAAAAAAGAAAGATAGAAAGAAAGAAAGACAGACAGACAGACAGAAACAGAAAAAGGAAGAAATAGAAACAGAAAGCAAGAGTGAAAAAAGGAGGAAAGAAACAACCAGAAGGAAAGAAAGAAAAACAGAAAGAAAGAAAGAAAGAAAGAAAGAAAGAAAGAAAGAAAGAAAGAAAGAAAGAAAGAAAGAAAGAAAGAAAGAAAGAAAGAAAGAAAGAAAGAAACCGAAAGATAGACAGAAAGAAACAGAAAAAAAGGAAAAAAGAAAGAAACAGGAAGAAAGAAAAACAGAAAGAAACAGAAGAAAGAAAGACAGACAGACAGACAGACAGAAACAGAAAAAGGAAGAAATAGAAACAGAAAGCAAGAGTGAAAAAAGGAGGAAAGAAACAACCAGAAAGAAAGAAAGAAAGAAAGAAAGAAAGAAAGAAAGAAAGAAATGGAAAGAAAGAAATGGAAAGAAAGAAATGGAAAGAAAGAAAAACAGAAAGAAAGAAAGAAAGAAAGAAACGGAAATAAAGAAAGAAACAGAAATAAAGAAACAAACAAACAGAAAGAAAGAAAGAAACTGAAAGAGAAATAAAAAAGACAGAGAGAAACAGAAACAGGAAGAAAGAAAAACTGAAAGAAACAGAAAAAAGGAAGAAAAAATAGAAACAGAAAGATTGAAAAAGGAAGAAAGAAAGAAAGAAAGAAAGAGACAAAGAGAAACAGAAAAAGGAAGAAAGAAATAGAAACAGAAAGAAAGAGTTAAAAAGAGGAAAGAAACAACCAGAAGGAAAGAAACAGAAAAACAGAAAGAAACAGAAAAAAGAAAGACCGAAAGAAAGACAGACAGACAGAAACAGAAACAGAAAAAGGAAGAAATAGAAACAGAAAGCAAGAGTGAAAAAAGGAGGAAAGAAACAACCAGAAGGAAAGAAAGAAAGAAAGAAAGAAAGAAAGAAAGAAAGAAAGAAAGAAAGAAAGAAAGAAAGAAAGAAAGAAAGAAAGAAAGAAAGAAAGAAAGAAAGATAGACAGAAAGAAACAGAAAAAAAGGAAAAAAGAAAGAAACAGGAAGAAAGAAAAACAGAAAGAAACAGAAAAAAAGGAAAAAAGAAAGAAACAGGAAGAAAGAAAAACAGAAAGAAACAGAAAAAAGAAAGATAGAAAGAAAGACAGACAGACAGACAAGAAAAAAGAAAGATAGAAAGAAAGACAGACAGACAGACAGAAACAGAACAAGGAAGAAATAGAAACAGAAAGCAAGAGTGAAAAAAGGAGGAAAGAAACAACCAAAGAAAGAAAGAAAAACGGAAAGAAACGGAAAGAAAGAAAAACAGAAAGAAACAGAAAAAGGATGATAAAAGGGAAGAAAGAAAGAAAGAAAGAAAGAAAGAAAGAAAGAAAGAAAGAAAGAAAGAAAGAAAGAAAGAAAGAAAGAAAGAAAGAAAGAAAGAAACAGAAACGAAATAAAGAAACTGAAATAAGGAAACAAACAAACAGAAAGAAAGAAAGAAAGAAAGAAACTGAAAGAGAAATAAAAAAGAGAAACAGAAAGTGAAAAAGAAAGAAAAGAGAAACAGAAAAAGAAAGAAACAGAAAGAAAGAAAGAAACAGAAAAAAGGAAGAAAAAATAGAAACAGAAAGTGAAAAAGAAAGAAAGAAAGAAAGAAAGAAAGAAAGAAAGAAAGAAAGAAAGAAAGAAAGAAACTGAAAGAAAAAAAGAGACCGAAAGAAACAGAAAAAGAAAGAAAGGAAAAAGAAACAACGAAAGAAAGAAAAGAGGAGGAAAGAAGGAGAGATTTCGTGTTCACAATATGAGAAACTTCTGTGTGTTTGTGTAATAACAGACTCTCTGTGTGTGTGTGTGTGTGTGTGTGTGTGTGTGTGTGTGTGTGTGTGTGTGTGTGTGTGTGTGTGTGTGTGTGTGTGTGTGTGTGTGTGTGTGTGTGTGTGTGTGTGTGTGTGTGTGTGTGTGTGTGTGTGTGTGTGTGTGTGTGTGTGTGCGTGCGTGTGTGTGTGTGTGTGTGTGTGTGTGTGTGTGTGTGTGTTTTCTAGTGTGGATCACGGAGGAGAGTTCATGATTTCAAGACTACACAAATGTAAGTCCTCAAACACACAGTTTCAGTGTTTGTGTTGTGTTTTGTTGTTGTTTGTTTGTTTGCATCGAGGCTTTACACGGCAAACACAAGATCAATCTCACAATCCATCAAATGGAAAAGATTATATAAAACATTTCAACTTCACAAACGATAGAAAATCTCAAATACATTCGGCTGATACATTCTGAAATATTCCATGTAAACATGTTTCTGAATAACTGCGCTTTCTATATCATAAACATGACAGTTTTAGTGTTTGTTGTTGTAAATGTTGTGTTGTGATGTGTGTGTTCTTGTGTTCAGACGCCTGTGATCTCACACTGGATCCAAACACAGCAAACACTGCACTCGTCCTGTCTGAGGAGAACAGAAAGGTGACGAATGTGGGACAGAGTCAGTCGTATCCTGATCATCCAGACAGATTTGAGTATTATTCTCAGGTTCTGTGTGGAGAGAGTCTGACTGGACGCTGTTACTGGGAGGCGGAATGGACTGGATATGTTGAAATATCAGTGGCTTATAAAGGAATCAAGAGGAAAGGAGTGAGTGATGACTGTAGGTTTGGACAGAATGAGAAGTCCTGGAGTCTGAGATGCTATGATCACAGTCTCACTGCCTGGCACAATAAGAAGTCCACTGATGTCTCTAGTAACTCCACTGCTGTCTCTGCTGCTTCTGCCTCCTGTAAGAGAGTTGGAGTGTTTGTGGACGTGTCGGCCGGCACTCTGTCCTTCTACAGTGTCTTTGACACACACACACTCACACACTTACACACATTCCACACCACATTCACTGAACCCCTCTGTGCTGGATTTACACTTTATTTTACAAACTCTTCAGTGTCTCTGTGTCACATTAAACAACACACACACATTTGAGTCGAGTAGGACCGGAGGGGTTACTTATACACTGCAAGAGCGGGACAATTAGGAATCATGTGACTGAGAAAAGAACATGTTAACGAATGTGAGGAGGGGAAACCTGAAATATCAGACATTTCTCCGTTTCAGAGCATCATGAGGACGTGTCTCCAGATGTTTCTTGTGCCCTGATTGTGTCATTTTGTCGTTGCGTTCTGCTCTCACTACACACACAGCTGTGAGGAAAATCCTAAATCCTGGACACAAACTCGCATGCTTTAATGCGCTTGAACACACGGGACTCCTCCTTCATCAGAGGCGTTTGTAGCGCTGATGAAAGTGATGTTTGGGACGGTTGTCTTCACTGCGGATCTGAGCGTCCCGATCCGTTTCATTCTGAACTCTGGTGCATTAAACATGTGGAATCCAGGTGTTTCTAATGGTGTTTTTTTCAGAAAATAATCTAATTTTACTTGTATAGAATTCACAAAAATGTGTATAATTAATGGGGCCATTGTAATGTATTGTTCACACATATAAAGCACTGCTAGAGGAAAGAAGCCTTTTTAGTTACTAAGATTATGGCATTTGTGACAATTTGCCCAATCAACTATATGTATTTGTTTGATTACATTTGTTTTAATTGTTGTTGTTAAAACAAACAGTATCTGTCAGCTATGTATAAATGATTTCGATATTATCAGATTTTGCATATTATCACTTTAATACATAATAATAAATTGTACTTTATTCAAAGCATTACTCTTTTGTTCTCTTACATACTTCTTATTATTCTTCCACAAAAAAGTTTGCCACGCTACTCCTCCCGCCCCGTTTGCATAGTCCCATGAACGAGGTGTCAATATCTATATGTTTTCTAAGCGATCTGACATACAATGTTCTCACAGCAGATGAAAAAGTGGGACAAAAAATCCCATTGACCTACAGTGGCTGAATGTTTTTGATTTTGAATTTAACTGCTTTTTTCACACACACACACACATGCAGGGCCTTAGAACCCTTTCTCTCTCACACACTCATTTGACTCATCTTAATGATCAGCCAATAAGAAATGACCTAAAATCTTCATAGCCACACCCTAGCAACCAGTTACAGGTCCCTAGCAACCTCTCCAAAGACTTCCATTGAAAAATAGATTAGAGTGACATAAATGAATCAGAGCATCGTAGAGACACGTTTTGATTTGGGCAGACATGCAGTCTTAGTTTAACCTGCTAACTGTCAAGCCACGCCTAGCAACCCTTTAGAGCACCCTAGCAACCATTTAACTTAATGAATAAGCCATATTTCAGCACCAGAACATCATAAACTTTTGTTTCGGGTGAGACACCAGTCTGTAAATATCACTATGGTAGCCACACCCTAGCAACCGTTTAGAGCCACCTAGCGACCGTATTGCAACAGAAAGAAACCATATTTCGTGGAAAAATTTTGGGAGTCTCCCGTATTTCAAACCCATCTCCCACCGCCTCTCATGGCCCAAACCTCGTTGTATGAATAATCACATCAACATATTATTCCAAGGTTGTCCAGTTGCCAGGTCTTGTATGAAACGCATCCTCACACAATCGACACATACAAATGTCAACACATTTGTGACGCCAACCTGGCAACCTACAACCAGTGGTGTACTGTAACAAATATTACTTCGTTACAGTACACCACTGGTTGTAGGTTGCCAGGTAGTCATATAACTTGAGTATTTTTGGGAGAATCTGTACTTTACTTGAGTTTTTATATTTCTTTCAATTTTTACTTTTACTCCGATACATTTCCTACATACAATCCGATACATTTCCCCAAAGCATTTTCGTTACTTAGAATGTATCAATAATGTATAATATGGAAGGCGGTCCGCCTAGATATTTTATTTCATAACGTGTTGAATATAGATATTTTTCTCATAAAAACCCATCAATTTACTTCAGAAAGCCTTTATTAACCCCCTGGAGCCGTGTGGATTAATTACTTTTATAATGGATGGATGCACTTCTTTGGGCTTCAAATTTTGGGCTCCCATTCACTGCCATTGTAAAGCTTGGATGAGCCAGGGCCTTTTTAAATATAACTCTGATTTTATTCATCTGAAAGAACAATGTCATACACCTAGGATGACTTGATTATTTAACAATAAAACTTTCATCAACCAAAAAGTTTTAATGGGTGAAATTCAAATATTATTACTGAGTTAGAACTTTCTTATTTAAATTGAACAAGTGCTCTATTTATATCAAAACCAGACTACAAAAATACTTTTCTTACTTGGTATTTCTGTCTTTTTTCCAGTCTAAATATAAAAAAATTCTTAAATTAAGATGCTTTTACTAAGAAAAATTACATATTTTTTCTTGATTCCTGGGGGGAAAAATCTAAATTAATTGAGTTTTTGCTTGAAACAAACTAAATGATCTGCCAATGGATTAGAAAAATAATCTTGTTTCTGTTTGGGACAGAAACAATATTCCAAACAGAAACATTTTTTTTTTTTTTAGCCCATTTGCTTGTTTTAACCAAAAACTCACTTCAATTTCATTTTATTTTCCAGAAAATAAGAAAAAAATATCTAAATGTCATTTAACTTATCTAGTAAATGCATCTTGATTTAAGAATTTTTAGATATATTTATACTAGAAACAAGACAAAAATACTAAGTGACAGCATTTTTTGCAGTGCGCACAAGGCAAAAAGTAAAAATAAAGAAATTCTATATCAAATGGCTTTATGGTATTTAGTCTATAAACATATAAATAGAAATGCACAAAACTGCAAGTTTATGACACAAATAGGCTGCAATTTGGCCTTTATTACTAATTTAATACATGTCTACATTACAAATGAATTAAAATTAGATATTAACCTACATTTCTGACAAATTACCACGTTACAGTTAGTGTTACCACAGTAAATCAATGATAAATGTTGGTGAATTGTTTTTTGAAAAGTATTTTAACCCTCTATGGCATGACTTTTAATTTTTTTGGGAAAAAAATTTCACCCTTATTTTTTATTTTTATTTCACCCTATTTTTTGGGAGCTTGGGGGTCTCTGATAATATATCCATCATAAAAAGTGTGCACTATGGGAAGAAGGCAAGCCGGCGGAGACAGTGATGCTTTGGGCAATGTTCTGCTGGGAAACCTTGGGTCCTCCATCCATGTGGATGTTACTTTGACACGTACCACCTAAGCATTGTTGAGACCATGTACACCCTTTCATGGAAACGGTATTCCCTGGTGGCTGTGGCCTCTTGAACTCTTTCAAACTTCCACAAAGTAAAAATGTTTCATGGATTGGTTTGAGGAGCACGAGTTTGAGGTGTTGATTTGGCCTCCAAATTCCCCAGATCTCAATCCAATCGAGCATCTGTGGGATGTGCTGAACAAACAAGTCCGATCCATGGAGGCCCCACCTCACAACTTACAGGACTTAAAGGATCTGCTGCTAACATATTGGTGCCAGATACCACAGCACAACTTCAGGGGTCTTCAGGGATCATAATGTTATGCATGATCGGTGTTAATAATAATAAAAAAAAAAACATAAATGACACACATAATGCACATTCTTTGAGTTTTCTGAACTTGTAAAAACAAACTTCCCAGGAGGACTTGAATGCACCATATGGTCCTAGTCCTAACCCTATGATATTGCCTGAACAAAAGTGGTCTAACTGCACAGCAAAAAAGAGTTTTAGTATATACATCAAAACAAAAAAAATCTTTAACCATTCAAACATATTTCTTTACATACATGCATGCACATGCATATATTTTTTTGATATAAAGTTATTTCAATTTAAACATGTTAAAAAGTGATATTTATCTAACCAATTGAGGACACTGTGTCCCATGTGGCTTTGCTTCATGAAAGGACTGCTCCACCCCCAAACAAAAAGTCACACCCACTTTTGCCCCTTATTAAAAAATTTTAAGGGGCGGTGTGAGGTCCAAAAAGGTAGTTTGTTGCCTGAGGGCAACACCATGCCATAGATGTGGAGACTAGGGATGCACCGAATCCAGGGTTCGGGTTCGGATTCGGCCGAATATTGGGCTTTTTGACTGGGTTCGGTTTCTGCCGAACCTCAGAATTTTTTTCCACCGAACCCGAACCCTAGGCTTGCACTATGCGCGCCCCGCTGGTCGAACGTAATGACGCCGCTGTTGAAAGTGAAAATGGAACTCATGAACAGAAAACGTGGCAGTATACTTTAAGTCAAAAGAAGGCGATTCAAGTTGAGCTACGCGTTCAATTTGCAATGCCGATTTGTCTCGTGATGACAAGGACCCTAAACAACAGCCGCTGTTATAACATTTGCATATGAAACATCCGAGAGAATACGAGTTGTGCATGAAGGAATCTACAGACAGCAGCCAAAATGTATTTTATTTTACCTTGCAAACAGCCTATAGATCTATAGATCAGATAAAATATAAATAAAATTAATAAAATAGGCCTACACTAAATATTTTTCACTTAAATAATTACCAAATTAAGATGACAAAACGAAAATACACTGAATCCGTAAGCTTTGAAGAACCGGAATTAGGTAAATAGGTAGATAATATACTATATATCTTTACATATACTATTCTCTTAAAACCATCATTTCGTTATTTTTACTAACCCAAATAATGATTCATCCGCTAGGTTGCACGGGAGGGGGAAAAAATAGCTTCCTTCCACTTAAGAGTTGAGCTCTTTTTATTTTAATATATCTCTTTACATAAATACTATTTTCTACTTTAAAAAAATAACTTCGTTATTTTACTAACCCAGTGTTTTGTATGTGAATGCTGTTTCACGTGAATAATACCACAGGAGTGAAACACAAAGCTTTGTTTAGCCTAGAAAGGAAATAATGGTCAGATAGCACTTTTTAATTCTGTTTTGCGATCTGTATCTGGTCACTCGATTTTCCGTGAATTTGAACAATAGGCCTAGTCCATTTTATCCCAATGGACATGGACATCTCGTTTCTTTTCCCAAATCTTCACTTGCGTCGCACCCATGTTCGCAGGGGATTATAAACGTTTCTTCCTTTCGTTTGCTTATAATTAAGTCTATTATAACTTCACATCCTTTACTGTTGGAAAGTATAAAAAACACTGTAAGACGAATAGCCTTTTACTTCAAATTTTATTTAACACAGTTTGTTCTTGTTATTAAACTTGGTAAGGCGCGTCAAGTTTGGTTTATTTGAATTGCGCATTTCACACACACACACACACACACGTCGGTGATTTTAGTTTCGTTTTCTCTGGCAGTGAATAATCAAACATTGTCTAAATGTCTTGACCCTGTGGAAAATAAAATCCACTCTTCAGACCTTTTACAACAAGTGTTGCTTTGCAACATCAGTAGAACATATGATGACAAAGATATTCAAGAAGGTGTCTATTCAGTGTCCCATTCCTCTCAAAGCGCAGAGCGGTATATGACACATCTTTGCGGGGAAATAGTATGAATCAAATATTTTTCTAACTAATATTTAATTTTCATATATTCTTGAGGTTACCATTATTTACTGATAATCGTTTAGATGTTTTATAGGCTGTAGTGTGTTGTTTCACTGACGGAAGTGCTAAAATAAACACGCATGCTTATGGATGTTTCAGCCTCAAATGATTTCAAAATGTAGCTCTATATCTGGCATAGACTACAGTATTTAAAATAGCATATATGCATTAGTTACATTCTCAATTTAATTTACAGAGCAATCCCTGCTAAGTTTTTAGTTTAACTAATACGCTGTCAGACTCGCAACGGGGGCGTGGCATCACGATGTCGGCACAACCCTAGCGCGCGCCTCCTGCGCTCTCCGTTGGGTTGTTCTTTGAAACAACAGAGGACGACTCGGGGTAATTTTTCTATAAACCATCATGAAATAGCGTCGAGAAGAACATACACGACAATGTTTACTTTAGTAAACTTGACCAAAACAGTTAATGGCATCCCTACACTGCTGTGGACGTTGTTAACTAATGTGTTTACTTTGATAATGGACTGCGGATGGGAGTAGGATTCGGTATTCGGATTCGGATTCGGCCGAATCTTGACCAGTGGATTCGGTATTCGGCCGAACCCCAAAAATCTGGATTCGGTGCATCCCTAGTGGAGACAGATTAGACTCATTAATAATTCACACAAAAACAAGATGCACACATGTGCAACCAATTTCACATGCATAAAACCAAATTAACGTGCGCAAAATAAAATGATATGTTCATAAAATACATTTCACAAATGCAAAACACAATTCGTAGATTTACAACTGTGCACAAAACTTTTGAATGTTTAAAATGTACACGTTCATCCTGTAATGTGAATGTGCAAATCGTCATCCACAATGATTTTGAAAGCATGAGAAATTAGCTCTTGGTGGGATCTGCGGGTCTCGTTTGATGTTCTTACTAAGCTGGACACTATTTTGATGGTGTTGGGGGCAATTGTAAGTAACGCAGTGTTACAATTGCCACTGTTGGGGACACAGTTTTAGACCCAGAGACCAGATATGTTGAATGAAGACCAGGAGTCAAGAGTTAGATTAATTAAAGACATATTTACTGAAGAATAGTTTGCAGTTTCATCAGCAGAAGCCAGCTTCAGAGTTTCTCGTGGAATCGCCGGCCAGACTCTCCCTCACAGAGAATTTTGCCCCACCAGTTATACTAGTTACAAGGACATTGATTACATCAACAATAACAGATGGCCTAAGCCTTAATTCGCTACGGAGACCTAAAAGTCTAAACATTTGTCACACATGTATAGATATGCCGGAATGGCGTAGTTTAGTCAGGATGCTCGTCACAACATCAATCCCACAAGGGTAAGATTGGCCTCGGACGCCGTAAAGGGCGCCTGCCTGTCGGGAGGGGGTCAGGCCCCGATCAGATAGCTCCAACAAACCTGCACAGAACTTGTAAAGATGCACACACATACAAGCACTAGGGCATCACACTCTAGTTAATGTCAGGGGATTATGACCGCTTATCTAGAGAACACTCAATACCCAAACAACGACTCCGTCATAACTATCAAGAGAGGGAGCCATACATGGCTGGAGGTCACCCCAGAGCCTCTGGGGAGACTAGTTTTAATACTACAAAATCATCCTCAAACTAAATATATAAAGGTATGAAATCACACAGAATTACAATCATCTCTAGATTACATATGAAAGCAGAGAAAGAGATATTTATTTTGATTATCCTGGATTATTCAGGTTATGGATATAATAAAATAATCATTGAAAAGGATATGTGTATAAAAGAAGAGATACAGGTATTTGACCTGCCACTTCACCTGCTGCTTCACCCCCGACTGTCCCACCCCATGACAAGCTACCCTGCTAGCAAGAAACAATAAAGCTAATGTTTGACAAAGATATCAAATGTTAGACAACAGAATGGTCATGAAAACAAGACAGCTTTAAATTCATAGACATGAATGGTTAAGACAGTATGAGGAAAATACTGTAGATTAAAAAAATTACTTTCATGCCTCAAAAATGAGTTTTTGTAGAACATTTTACCAAGTATCACTCAGCAGCTTGTCCTTTGGCAGGCAGAGAGGGATCTCCACTGAGCACATGCAAAATTAGTTTCATGGTTCTGTCTCGTTTCGGATTGGTGTAATTTGAGATGTTACAATTGCCCCCGGTCTCCCCCTACGACTGATCCGGGTGGGAGGAGAGCGCTGCCAGGAAAGTCTCAAAAACACACACACACAAATCCAAGGCAATTCACACGTGGATGACTATTTGCACATTCACATTACAGGATGAACGTGTAAATTTTAAATATTCGAACGTTTTTGTGCACATTTTAAAATTTACGAATTGTGTTTTGCATTTGTGAAATGTATTTTATGAATATATAATTTTATTTTGCGCACGTGAATTGTTTTTTGTGCACGTGAATTTGGTTTTATGCATGTGAAATTGGTTACACGTGTGCATCTTGTTTTTTGCGTGAATTATTAATAAGTCTAATCTGTCTCCATACATAGAGGGTTAACTGAATCGGCTCAGCTGATTTGCACGTTAGTGTTGTTGATTAAGTCAGCGCTGTTTAAAGCTACACTGTGTAACTTTTTTATTTTATTCTTAGCTAAAAACACTTGGTTCTTTCAAAAATATATGTGCTCATTAATGTATATTTACTTCTTTCAAGTAATAAAGTATTCTCATAAGTTTATAATATGCCATTGAAAATACATACGGGTGAGGGGTTCGAATGCAGGTCGCCATGTTGCCCCTCCATCTTGAAAGTACAATAGCCAAAGAGGGACATACCCGTAAATTCAAGCTTCGCCTTTCGCGTTTTAACACTCGATGGCATCATGTCGAATGTGGACGAGGTCGAACTGGAAGCCATGTTAATCTTGGACTAAATCGGCCACCGTAGGAGTTAAAACGAAATCGGGATTGAGAGGAACAGAAACTAATATTCACTGGATGGTCATATACCTTTTCACCGCTAGATGGGGGACAAATATCACACAGTGTAGCTTTAACTGGATTTAAATTAAATTAAATTAAATCACAGAGAGATTCGCAGCTCGTTCCGGAGACCTCTGCGCCGAACTCGAACACTTTTCACAGGCTGTTTAGTGGGCGCGTGATCGAGACACTCAGCAGGTGAACACCTTTTGTTCAGAGTCAGAGCCATAAACAGTAAAAGGTCAGAACTCGCCAGTTGCGCACATAGGTTGCGCAGAGCACAAGTAGCGCTGTTTCATTCCGCTTTTGGCTATGTTTCCCTGGCCTAAAATCTAGTACTGCCACCTTGCGTTGACATCGTGAAACTGCACGATTTGTAAATTATCTGTGGCGGGCCACATATAATATATTTTAATAGACAAGCTGCGGGCCGTTTGAAATTCATCCCCGGGCTGCATTTGGCCCGCGGACCGGACTTTGGACACCCTTGAAACAAGGCATTAAATTGAAAAAATAATGTTACAAAACCTTGAAAAGACAACACATCTAAAGTGAAAATTAACATAACATATGCAAAAAAATGCTGACTCGACCTAAATTTATAGCTCTTACCTTTTCCTCTGAGAACTCCCATTGGTAGGCCCTGTCCCAAATGGCACACTTCACGTGCACTTTCGGTCTTGTGGACTTAATGGCCGCTGCGTGCGCGTACTACTGCGTATGCGCCTCATTTTGCTCTCTAACGGTCGACTACGGCCCTGTCCCAAATGGCACCTTAAACCCTCACGGTCTTCCTCGGAGTCCGCACTTTCACGACGTAATGCCACTTTGACTGCCGGGAAGATGTCCGCCGCGTAACCCGCA
>NC_137097.1:33793394-33813394 GCF_949357685.1 Gobio gobio | reverse complement strand
TAATCTCATCATCACAGCTCTCCGTGCAGAAATCGCCCTCTCGCGCGTGCCGCGTGTAGTTTGAATTCTCCGCTGTAATCAAGGGCTGAATGCAAAATTGCCCCTTATAACCTCAAATGGGGCATTATTTGAGGGGACAGCCATTTGTAGTGGTGTCCGAAACCATAGTGGACGTTATAGAGTAAACATTCAATCTCACATTGCACCACAATAACGAGTGTAGCCCTACAGCCGATGTACACACAACGGCTGTCCGAATTCACTCACTCGTTTTCATTCACGCCTTCAAGTGAACAATATAACGGTATAACGTAGGGAATAGTGAATGAGGCTTTAGGGAGCGATTTCGGATTCATTCATAGGCTGTAATGCGATCTCAGCTGTGCTCTCACTACAGTGCAACAGTGAAACGGGACCCCTCTCTGTTCCGAACGTTGTTTAAGCGACATACACCGGTATTGCAGTATCATCAAAACTCATATCATAACAAAAATAAATACCGGTATTCGGTATGAACCGGTATACCACCCAGCACTAAAACACGGACGTTCAAATGATTAAAGCGCATAATTTAAATCACCAGATCACATTTAGGTTTAGTAGTATGATTATTCAAAGCATTTTAAATGGTTTATTCTTATATGTATAGTACATTAATAGCGGGAGAGGAGGGACATTGCGAGGACCGGGTGCCCGCGGCTTTAAGAGATCCAATGCCTGCATTGAAAGCGCGAGAAATGCGTGAGGGGAAATAAATAAAGTTTACAGAGTTTCAGTGACATTACTACATTAAATGACTATATATCTATAAAATGTTGAATATAATGTATAATGGTGTAATGGGTGAGTATTTGTGGGTCCTGATAATAATAATAATAATAAATCCTTTCTTTATTTTGGCTTAAAATATCACATTACGCATCATATCGTGAGTTCAGTATCGCGATTTGTATCGAATCGTGACAAGTGTATCGTTACACCCCTAATATATATCACCTAAAGATGAATGATTATACTTGTCTTAGAGGATATTTCTGGTATTATGAAATAAATCATATTAGTTTTCCCAAGCGTATTCTTGCCAATTTGGAGATTTAAAATTTTGTTTAAACCTTGTTATCATTCAGTTATTTTATTGTCTAACTCAAATTAGAATTTACATAAGGAAGTAGAAGTAAAATACAATTAAATTACAAGAAATAATGAACAAATATGAATTGAAAGAATTCTCAATATAAACAAATGGCTCATGAAATTGTCCATTCCTATTCAAATTCACACTCATGAATTGAACAGGAGCCGATTCAAAATGTTATCCACCATCGTAACACAATAATAATACACTATAAACTGCAAACATGTACAGATCAGCACTTTAAACAGAACTAGGCTAACCGTATTTGACTTTCACGCTGCATGTCTTCTTATAACCAACAGATGGCACCAATTATCAACACACTGTATGAAACTGAACTTTGCGCAGCTGAAGTAAAAGGCACCAGCTGTACATTGTTGAGTGCTGTGTGTGTGTGTGTGTGTGTGTGTGTGTGAGCTGTACCTCATGTGGAGATCCCTTCAGCACACTCGCACTCTTGTAGATGGATTCATTCCACAGTTTAACCTCCTCATTTTCCAGCTCCTCAGCCGTGCGGTACAGAGACTTGGGAACCAGACCCCCCTCAGGAACGTCACACTGAATTAAACATGAGAAACACAGACATATATTTATGTTATTACATGATATTTGTATTATTTCTGTCTGAGTAGTAGTGAATGACATCTCTTGGTATTCAAGGCAAAAGCATTTATTATGAATGCATTATTTTGATGTGTCATTGTTGAAGTGTAATTATATATTTAGGTACTGAATAATTTTGATTAACTACATGCACTATACATGTACTACTTACTATAGAGTTAGGGTAGGATTAGGATTTGGTTGAGGGTTAGTTGCATGTAATTGTACATAATTTACTTGTATTACTATAGTAAGTACATATAACATATGTAACAAGGACACTGTAAAATAAAATGTTACCGAATGCATTTGTGAGACAAAAAGGTCAGTGTTGCCCGTGTGCTTTCCATACAGCATAAATAAAAGACCATCACGGATATTCTACTAAACAATCTGATGGCACTTCACATGGAGTGAAACAAGTCCATGAGCAAAGACGGCAGATTTCATATCACATACTAATTACATACTAATATTATAAATGTCCTTGGTTCAGAACTGGTGATAGAGTACAAGCAACATAAAAGCACCACCACAACAAACAGGTGGACATAATGGCATAGGTTTGATATCAATGTATTCATGAAACACTATCATCATATCACAACATCATGATCCCATGTCATGATGCGGTTACATTATTTTACGTCCACTGTTTCATTCCAGGAGAGAAACAATACATCACACGGTTGGTATTGATGGGTTTTATATTATCTTGTGAAACAGAAGTGTGCTTAACTGTATTTAATGTGCACTGGTAGTGTACTTCAAATCTTTAGTATATTTATAATCAACTGTACATGCAGATGATATAGTATTAACTAGGGCTGGGCGATATGGAGCAAAAAATATATCTCGATATATTTTGCTATATCTCGATATACGATATATATCTCGATATCTTTACAGGAAAAATAACCCCCCAAAAACTACTGCAAAAACAAATATGCCAAATACCACAAAGTCTTTTTTTTTTATTGAAGTGCAAAGAGGTAGGCAGTTCATGCAGGAACAAAGTAGGGATGCAACAATACAGTAAGTCCATAGTTCAATACATACCTCGGTTTTTTTTAACCACGGTTTTCGATTCGGTTCTGATGGCTAGTCGCATCAGATTTTTGCTATTCTATTCTTAGCCGAACAGCAAGAGCTTCAGGAGGAAAAAATACTATTTTTTTATTGCAATACTCTTTCTTTATTTTACTTAAAAGACTTGAAAAACCTTACTTAAACTTAAAACTTTACTTTTAAAAAAACCTTGTACACTTTCCTAGTGTACTGTATAATATAAAATAAATATATATTTATAAAGATTTACACTGGCAGCTCAGAGCTGTACAGCAGCATTTAAGTATGAAATTGAATTAATAAATGTAAAAATAAAACACTACATAGACTTCACTATAAAATATACATAGATTCTTATTAAAGCTACTGTATTAGTTTTTCAGTCAAGAGTCGTGAGTGATTTTGTCTTTGTCTTTTGTTATTCTATTAACCACTAAAGGAATAGTTCACTCAAAAATGAAAATTCTGTCATTGATTACTCGTGCTCAAGTTGTTTTAAACCTGAAAAAAGTTCTTTCTTCTGTTGGACATAACATATATTTTGAAGAATATTGGAAACCAAACAGTTGCTGGTCCCCATTGTAGGAAATAATAATATGAATGTCAATCGCTACCATCAGCTGTCTGTGTTCAACAGAAGAAATTAATACAGGTTTGGAACAACATTAGAGTGAGTAAATAATGACATAATTTTAGAGTGAACTGTCCATTTTAGAGTGAACTGTCCCTTTAAGGACAAGCGGCAGCGTGTTCACTTGGCTGCCCTGCTGTCAATTTAAGACTTTCACACATCTAATATACAGACACGCGCCGATTTTACTTTCACTTTAGACATAACCGACTGTGTTTATGTTAACCTTGTGTGTATTTGACAGTATTAGCGCAGTAAGATTTAGTCCAGTAATCACTTGTTTGACAGGCTTTTAGTGCGCGCGCTCGGGAAAGCGCATGGTGCCCTACGCGCAAGGCTTTAAAACGCATGCAACTAATGAATTTTCATTCAAAAATAAAACAACTCAAATCAAGGGCATAGTAAGTAACCTTCTCCAGCAAGCAAGCCGCTCTCTCTCCGTAGTGTACAGTCGTGGGAGTTCTTGTCTCGCAAAGTAATGCTGCCTAGGTAAACTGTATCTTGGATCAAGTGTTTGAGAACCAACTGTCGGCATTCATGGCAGTAGACATCTGTCTGCTGTTCGTCCGACGCCTTAAAACCGAAGTATCTCCATATAATGAAGCCAGTTGTTTTTAAGACGAGTTCTGTAGCCTCCGAGCTGGTTGCGGACGCCGCCATAGAGACAGAGCGTATTTAGGCCACGCCCACACCGGGGGGGGGAAACAATCCAACGCTCTCCATTGACATTGCATTGCGTGAGGCTGCCTCATTGTCATTTCAGACTTATAACAAAAAACAGAACAATGTCTAAAAGCTGATATGTGACAAGGTGTACAGCAAACAAGCTAAAAAACACAGAAATACGTTTTTATAAGCTGTCGACCCAAAAAAACGAGCGTTTAAGAAGATAAAAGTGGTTACAGGCAATACGAAGTGAAGCTTCAGCAGGAAGAATGGGTAAATTTTGGGATCCTGACACTCAGTATGCCTCAATATGTCTATGTGTGCAGTAAACATTTTGTCACTGTTAAGTCAAATATCCAAATGTCCGTTTTATATGATATTTCCTGTCGCTGATTACTTTCCCCTCTAGTCTCCGTATTTATCAGTGTAATATGACCCGAGCGCTCGGTCTCAATGGCCTGATTCCACTTTTTTGTCCTTAAACGCTCGTTTTTTGGGTCAACCGCTTATAAAAACGTCTGGGTTCTCTTACGAGAGGTTCTCTCGTATTGCGTAAGTTCCTTACGCTACGGGAAAGTATTCTTTCTTCGAGATTTCTGAAAAACCCAAAATTATCCTTAATTTTGTAACATTGTCAACGCAGTGCGGCAGCCTGGCAGACCATAGCAGGCTATTCCAGCGTGCTATTGGCTGCTCTGCTGGCAACTGCAGCAGCCTATCGGTGAGCCCGCGTGACGTGGCGACCAATGAGGGCGCTTCGCGCCCACCTGGCTTCATTTGCCTACAGGTGGGGCGTGGCCACGTGTATATAAGCAGGACTCACGGGCTGCATATTCGATTTTCTTTTCTTCAGCGAAGCCCTTCGCATCGCTGGATCTGGAACCCGCCGCCGTTGAACGTGCAGACGAGCAAGCAGAGGACAGCGCCTGAAGAAGCCGGCAGCATCGCGCCACCTTCAGCCATCCGTGCCTGCTCTGCTATCCGGCAGCATTATATCCTTTTATTGCTCAGTGTTGTCGCCGCTGCGTCACACTTTCACAAAAAGAGCCGAGCGTTTTTCTAAAAATGTCTCGTTCCACCTGCGGCTCGTGTCACGCGCAGCTCAGTTCCGGGGACCGCCATGTGATCTGCGCTCTCTGCCTGGGCCGTGATCACACCGCCGCCGCACTTCTCGCCGGCGGATGCCCGGAGTGTGAAGAACTAACGATGTCGACCCTGCGGGCTCGACTCGATCAGTTCGAAGATGACATCCCTCCAGTCTCTGCTAAGCCGCGCAGGAAAAAGCGCCGCTCGCAGCGGACTCCGGAGTTGGCCGAGAGAAGCTCGCCGGAACCCTTCCCGCCCGCTTCACTCTCGCCTTCCCCGCCCCCACCCCAGGCCGCCATTTCTGTTGCCGCCTCTGGGGATGAGGCGGATGCGGCCGCGGAACGCGCCGACAGCTGCTCCATCATGGCTTCCGACAGCGAGGAATGGTCTTCCGCGACCTCTTCAGTCCGAGCCTCCGGACGCTCTCGAGCGGGTGAGGACGCCGAACTGTTGCGCCTTCTCACCCGGGCTGTCGAGCAGCTAGGCCTCGAATGGGCCCCGCCTAAGGTGGCAGCGCCGAATCGGCTCGACGGATGCTTCCTGAACAGTCGCCGCCGTGCGCCCACCGCCAGGACTGCACCCTTTCTGCCAGAGCTTCACGAGGAGCTCGCGAAGTCCTGGAACGCGCCATTCTCCGCGAGGGTCTCGTCTCAGGCTTCTTCGACGCTCTCACAAGTTGACGGCGCGGCTGAGAAAGGCTACAACGCTATCCCTCTGGTGGAAGAGGCGGTCGCAGCGCACCTTTGCCCGCCTTCTGGTTGGCGCTCAAAGGCTGCCCTCCCGTCTAAGGCCTGCAGAGTGACGTCATCGCTGATCGGCTGCGCTTTCGCTGCCTCCGGTCAAGCTGCGTCTGCTCTGCACTCTATGGCCGTGCTGCAAATCCTCCAAGCCAATCTCCTCCGTGATCTGGACGAGAGGAGCTGTGACGCTGAGCTGATCACGGATTTGCGAAGCGCGACGGATCTCTCCCTCCGCGCTACCAAGACCGCAGCACAGGCCCTCGGACGCTCTATGGCCTCCCTCACGGTAGCTGAGCGCCACCTCTGGCTCACGCTCGCGGACATGCGAGAAACAGAGCGCGCGGCCTTCTTAAACGCCCCGCTCTCTCCATCTGGGCTCTTCGGACCAGCGGTCAAGGGGATCGTCGACCGTTTCTCCGAAGTACAGAAGACGACGCAGGCCATGAACCTCTTCCTGCCTCGACGCCCAGGCGCCAGCGGTAGCTCCGTTGCTCGCCGTCCTCGCGACCAGCCAGCACCGAGCTCCGCGCAGCGCCCAGCGCGGCCCCCTTCGTCTCAGCAAAGACCGAGCGGCCGCCCCAGATCGCGCTCCTCCAGCCACGGTAAGCCGCCTCCCCCTCGGGGCCCCCGGCCTAGGATCGTGCTGAAGTCCGAGCCTCCAAAGCCCTCCTAGCCAGAGGCAAGAAACGACGGTTAAGTCCCGCTGCGGCCGGACCACCGTCAAAATTCTTTTTCCTGTCAGCCCCCACCACTGTGCTGCTGCAGAGGAATTTCACGCAGCCAACGAGCCGGCAAAAACGCCCTCTCGCCTGTCAACCACCGCCGTTTTTACGGCGAACCAGAGAAATCACAAAAGTTGCATTATTTCTGGTTGCACGGCTCACGCCGTATGTGTTTCAAATGCAGTAAATGTGCCCACTTTTCTGTGTTCACCCCTGCACATAAGCACTATAAACCCCGTGTCCCCCACTCACATAAAGCGGCCTCCGGCCGCTCGAGTGCTAGAGTTAGGTCACGTGTCCGCTTGTCTGCGTCCACGCCTAGCCACCACACGCGCTGTCACACAGCCACTCTTAACCGGTCATGTTCCACGCGTAAGAGTTGTGCCCGCTCAAACGCGCTCACACATTTTCGCGAACATTATGCCCCAGGCGCTACGCGCCGCGCCACACACCATTTGTTTTCCGCCCAAGGTGGCCGAAGCGATGAGTGTAGGGCCACACACAAGACATTCCCCGCTCAAAGCGGTAGAGACACAGTGTGTAAGGCGGCCAGCCACCGAAAGCGAGCGGCTGGCCCACAGCACAGAGAGCGCGCGCACCGCGCCCGCCCCTCTTATACGGGCCGTCAAACCCGCGAAACGCGGCGTTTCGAGCCCAGAGGCCGTTCTGTCCCGTTTGGCACACGCGAAAGCGTGGGAAGCCATTCCAGGTGTATCAGAATGGGTGCTGAGAACAGTGAAGCACGGCTACACTCTGCAGTTCGCTCGCCACCCTCCGCGCTTCTGTGCGCGTATAGAGACGAGAGTGAGCGAAGAAGTAGCACATCTACTTCGAGCGGAGATAGCCACGCTGCTGTGCAAAGGGGCTATAGAACCGGTTCCCCATTCAATGAGCGAGTCAGGCTTTTACAGCCGATATTTTCTCGTGCCAAAAAGGGACGGGTCGCTCAGACCGATTCTGGATCTGAGGCGTCTGAACAAAGCTCTTTTGAGGAGATCGTTCAAGATGCTTACGACCAAGCAGATCCTCGCGCATATTCGCCCGAGAGACTGGCTAATTTCCCTAGATTTGAAAGACGCATATTTTCAAATCAAGATAACGCCGCGTCACAGGCCATTCTTACGATTCGCCCTCGACGGCCAGGCTTATCAATACACCGTCCTTCCGTTCGGCCTGTCACTAGCACCCCGTACATTTACGAAGTGCATGGACGCGGCCCTCGCTCCCCTGAGAAACCGGGGGATGCGAATATTGAACTACTTGGACGACTGGCTCATCCTGGCGCAGTCAGAGGCCGAGCTCCTCGCCCACAGGGCAATGCTGCTCAGCCATTTGGACAGCCTGGGGCTCACGGTCAACTGGACCAAGAGCTCATTAGTGCCCACGCAATCAACCTCATTTCTGGGTTTGAATCTGGACACTGTGGCTATGTCTGCCCGCCTGTCACCACAACGCACACGCCAAGTTCGGCGCATGGCTGCGTACTTCCGGCCGGGCAAAATCGCACCTCTCAAGCTTTTTCAGAGGATGCTGGGACGTATGGCCTCAGCTGCAGCTGTGCTCCAGCTGGGCTTAATGCGCATGCGCCCGCTGCAACGCTGGTTAAACGCCCGAGTGCCTCACAGAGCCTGGGCTGCCGGAGGTTTCAGGATCAGAGTGACTCAGGGCTGTGTTGCAGCCCTAGAGCCCTGGTTAGTAGCCGACTGGTACCAGCGGGGAGTGACAATGGGAGCCATCTCACACCGCAAAGTCATCTCGACGGACGCCTCCACCTCGGGTTGGGGCGCCGTTTTCGAGGGCAGACCGGCCTCGGGCCTCTGGTCGAGCGGAGAAAAACTCCTACACATAAACTGTTTGGAGATGATAGCGGTAGAGAACGCGCTCAAGCAGTTTCTCCCGTTTATACGGGGACACCATGTGTTGGTCCGGTCGGACAATACCACGGTGGTGTCCTACGTGAACCGGCAGGGCGGTGTCAGGTCCAGGTGTCTGGGCAATCTGACGGAACGCCTGCTCGTGTAGGCACACAGCTCGCTGCGCTCGCTGAGAGCGGCGCACGTTCCGGGCCACCTCAACGTGGGCCCGGACAAGCTGTCCAGGGGCCTCATTCTCCCAGGAGAATGGTCCCTGCACCCCCAGACGGTCCAGCTGGTATGGCGCCTATTCGGCAGAGCGGAGCTCGACCTCTTTGCAACAAAAGAGAACGCCCGCTGCTCGACGTTCTTGTCCAAAAGCGAGGATGCGCTGTCCCAACTTTGGCCCAGCCTCCCGCTGTATGCTTTCCCGCCGATTTCCCTATTGACCCAGGTTATAGCGAAAATCAGGGAAACGCGCCGCCCGGTGCTCCTTATAGCGCCGCGCTGGGAGAACCAGATTTGGTACCCAGAGCTGGTGAAGCTGTCGCACTCACCCCCCTGGCCAGTTCCGCTGAGAGCAGACCTCCTCTCTCAAGCAGGAGGGTCAGTTTGGCATCCCCATCCAGAGCGATGGTCTCTGCATGTATGGGTGACCAACGGATACCCGTTGACCTGCCCGAAGGGGTTATGAACACGATCTCACACTCTAGAGCCCCCTCGACGAGGCGGTTATATAGTTCTAAGTGGTCGGTGTTCACTGAGTGGTGTGCTTCCAAGGGATTGGAACCGCAGCAATGTGGGGTCCAGCGGGTGCTCTCCTTCCTCCAGGAGCTCTTGGAACTGGGCAGGTCCCCTTCCACGCTCAAAGTGTATGTAGCGGCTATAGCAGCGTTCGCCCAGACGACGCTAGGCAGCACGCTAGGAAGGAACGAGCTCATCATCCGTTTCCTCAGAGGAGCTAGACGGATGAATCCCCCGCGGCTCCCATCGGTTCCTATTTGGGATCTGGCCTTGGTCCTAGAGGCCATGAAGGCTCATCCCTTTGAACCGCTCGAGACTGTGGAACCAAGGTTCCTTTCGCTAAAAACCGCGTTCCTGATAGCTCTGGCTTCAGTGAAACGCGTGGGGGATCTACACGCGCTCTCAGTGAGCCCGACGTATATGGAGTTCGGTCCTAATGACTCTAAGGTCATTCTCAGACCGAGGCATGGTTATGTCCCCAAAGCGATCGGCACTCCTTTCAGGGCGCAGATTATCTCCCTCTCGGCTCTGCCAGCATCCGACGAGGGGGACGGTGGCAATATCCTCTGCCCTGTCAGGGCATTGAGGGTTTATGTCACACGCTCCGCCGCCTTCAGGCGTTCTGAGCAGCTATTTGTTTCGTTTGGAGGGCGCGCTAAAGGTCTCGCCTCCTCGAAACAGACCCTGTCCAGGTGGATAGTGGACGCGATTGCAACTGCATACGCTTCCAAACACCTGCAGTGCCCGCTAGGTGTCAGAGCACACTCCACCAGAGGCATGGCCTCTTCGTGGGCTTGGGCCAGAGGGATTTCCATCCACGATATTTGCGTGGCGGCAGGCTGGGCCTCCCCGTCTACGTTCGTGAGATTTTACAATCTGGAAGTTCCTGCCTTACAGGCGAAAGTGTTATCAGTTCAATAAGGCTGTTGGTTCTGCCCGGTGATTCTGCGCAGACATAGCTCACATACTGGTAGTAAGTTCGGTACAAGGCTTATGTAAATTTGAAGGAGACCGGCGGTACCGTTCCCTCATTTACGAAAAGAGCTATTGTGAGTTTGAAGGTGACCGGCGGTGCCGTTACCTCACTCATATGACAAGATATTGTGAATTTGAAGGCGACCGGCCTTGCCGTTCCCTCATTCATGAGACAAGGTGTGGTGAATTTGAAGGCGACCGGCAGGTGCCGTTCCCTCATTCATAAGGCAGGGTGTTGTAACCACCCGTTGTAACCACCCGTCAGTTCAAACGAAGTGTCCGTATATGTGGTGGCCCGTTTCCTTTACCGGCCACCCTGCCCGAGCAGTGTTATGGTCCCCGGTTCCCTGGGATACATATGCTGTATGCAAGGCGCGCACGGCGTTGACAATATGTTCCCGTAGCGTAAGGAACTTACGCAATACGAGAGAACCTCTCGTAAGAGAACGATACTCGGTTACTTAACGTAACCTCGGTTCTCTCTAGAAGAGGGAACGAGTATTGCGTTCCTTGCCGTGCGCCCCGCGGGCTTTTACGCTTCAGAACTACGAAAACCGAATATGCAGCCCGTGAGCCCTGCTTATATACACGTGGCCACGCCCCACCTGTAGGCAAATGAAGCCAGGTGGGCGCGAAGCGCCCTCATTGGTCGCCACGTCACGCGGGCTCACCGATAGGCTGCTGCAGTTGCCAGCAGAGCAGCCAATAGCACGCTGGAATAGCCTGCTATGGTCTGCCAGGCTGCCGCACTGCGTTGACAATGTTACAAAATTAAGGATAATTTTGGGTTTTTCAGAAATCTCGAAGAAAGAATACTTTCCCGTAGCGTAAGGAACTTACGCAATACTCGTTCCCTCTTCTAGAGAGAACCGAGGTTACGTTAAGTAACCGAGTATCGTTTTTGCTTCTGGGTTTTGTTTAGCTTGTTTGCTGTACACTTTGTCACATATCAGCTTTAATACATTGTTCAGTTTTTTGTTATAAGTCCGAAATGACAAGGAGGCAGCCTCCCGCAATGCAAAGTCAATGGAGAGCGTTTGATTGTTTCCCCCCCCCCGGTGGGCGTGGTCTCAGATTATGACGCGTGTCGCTCTGTCCCTATGACAACACGCGAGGGGAGGGGCGAGCGAGCGGGGGCGAGCACAGCACAGAGAAGGCAAACAAGCAAAGTGGCGGAATCAGAATTAAATATAAACAATATATCGATATATACCTTATGTCAAAATCCATATCGTGTTTAAAAAATATCTCGATATATTTTAAATATCGAGATATCGCCCACCCCTAGTATTAACGAAAAAAAAAAGCCACTTAAGTGCACTTAAAGAGAGACACTTTCATGACTGTTTCTTAACACACTTAAGCAGACTTTTAAAAAGTGCACTTTGTAATAATGTCAAATTAAAAGTTTAACTTCAAAGTACATTTCAAATAATTTTGTTTTAATAATCTTGTCATGCTTTGAAAAAGTGGATTTTAATTTGAAATGTAGTTGTAATGTTACATTTAAAATAAATATAATATATATGTACTAAATAGCAACTTCACTATAATTTCAATTATTTAAATACATGACATACAGTTCAAATTTCATTAGAAATGCAATTGTATTTTTAGTTTACCATAAAAGCCTGCCAGTTCATTCAGCAGTAACTTCAACCAAGACAATAAAAGTAATAAGGAAGTCACATTTAAAAAAAAATTAAATTCTACTTAAGTTGGTCAAAAACACCCTAAAAGGTTACATTAATTGCACGTAATATAAATGTTAAACTATAATTAATAACATGCAATTAAGCCCCGAAAACATTACATTCACTGCGCATGCAAGTGTATTCTTTTAAAGTATATTTTTCCATTATAAATACTGAAATGTACTGTTTTGCAAGGATTTAACTGACTGAAGTGCATTAGAGAAGCATCTTTTTGGCACAAACCAATTTGTCATTTTATGATAAATATGTACACAAAGATCAATATTTAAACATAATTATGCAAACTAATATTTGGGAATGAGTTGTTGGCCTAGGGAAGGTGCATGGTATGTCCTATCACTAGTTCCAGCTTGATGAGCCATATGTATCAACATCTATCTCTGAAGAGTTTCAGCTTAATCTAGTTAGGCCAGATGAGAACCACATGACCACAGCTCAACGGCAGCCCAATCAAACAGATTTGCTCTCTACAAGTTATACCAGACCCCAACTTTCTGGATATGTTATGCAGCTCTTGGTCAAGACTCATCTCAAAGCTAGATTACTGCAATACTCTGGTGACCAGCTTTATGAGCACCATCAGCCCTCTACATGTAATAAGCAATGTAGCAGCACTTCAGGTTTTTAACCAGCTGAAGAGGGTTAACATAGTGGTGCCCGGAGGGCCAATATCCTGCAGAGTTTAGCTCCAACACTAATTAAACAAACCGGAAACAGCTCATCAAGGTCTTCAGGATTACTAGAAACTTTTTTGGAGCTGAACTCAGCAGGACAACTGAGTTTTACCACTAGTAGTAAAGACTCACCAGAGAGTCTCCTCCTAAGAAGTCAGGGATGAAGTCTCTGTTGATGTAGTCCACCAGTCCTCCAGGCCCCTGGTAGTCATTCCCAGCATAGATGAGGAACTTCTTCCGTGTGTTTTCATCGATGAATGGGCTCACCTGATAGAAGAACAGGGTGAAACAAAGATTAGCACTGCTAACACAGACAAAACATTTGCAGAAGACTAACATGACATTTAACTCTCTGATGGGTCAATGTGTAGCGACATTTACAACCATTAAATGAAGATTATGTGCTTATCTCAGTCTTTCCTAACATCTTAAACTACTTGTTAACATAATTTTTTATGTTCCAAGTGTGTCATAATATGAAATACTATGAGTTTGTGTGTGTGTTTACCAAAGTCCAGAGCACAGGAAACACTCTGGGTGCTCTTATTATGAGGAGACGGCCAAGTGTTTCAGGGTAGTTGGCTCCTACAACTTCTATCATCCTTAGCAAGGCTTTGATTCCCGGTCTCCACAGGTGCCTCATATTTAACCCCTCGAGATCCACCAGGCATGTCCAACAACTACAGCACAATAGCAGTTATTTCTTTAGGGTATAGAGGCACCATGTACAGTAAAACACACAATGTGTATGACTACTAAGGTTGAGAACCAAGAACCGATTCTTATTCATAACCAGTTCCATTTAAAAAAAACTAAAATAACTGGTTGGTTTTCATGATGTTCGGTTCTGTTAGTGGTTCGCTAAGTGGAGCTGGAATTGGAACCAAATCAAGAATAATTAAATTCCTTTTGATTCCCAGTCATTATGGCCAATGTTATGTAAGTTACTCTAAAACATATTTTAGAGTGCATTACTAGCATTAATTACTAGCTACTTATTATGTATTCAACAGTGTAATTAGATTACACTACTAAATACTCTCTATAAAACATTTGTATTAATTACTTTCTAAATCCCACATCAACCTTGACCCGTTGAACAATGCAAGGACAGACATGAAACGGCTCTTTAAAATCTTTCAAATAAATAATATAAAATTGCATAAATTATTCTTAAACTGACCAAAGCATTTAAAGAAAGGAAGTTACATTACAGTGAATAAAATTACAGTAATTAATTACTTAGTAATGCACAACACTGATTATGACCACTATACATAGATTATTACATTATCTGTTTAATACATGAATGCTTGAATAAGTTAAGTACCTGATTGGTTTTCCAAATATTTTGGTTTTCTCTTGGCAGTGTCTGAGACCTTCCTCGTTGATAGACAGCACCTAAAGGTTGGATTAAAGGTTAAGGGGGTCAGTGAATATGGTAATTTTATCAAATTTATCCAGAAAGCTGGTTTCCCCGGTGTAGTCTAGTTTATCCCAAGTAATTTTCTACCGCTAAACCAAAACATTTTTTGTTCCTTGCCACAGTCGCCTCTGGCTTGCTCACTGTGGGATTAAAGCATTATGTGGTGACTTTCTAGCAGTTCCTTTTTAGAAAAGGGTGATATGACCAACATATGTAATATGTTAAATATTTTCAACCACAGTAAGGAAAGATATCGTACTTCTGTCTGAAATCAGAGATGTTACAAATTTAAATTAAAGCCATCCCCTAAATAAGACTCTTTGACAACCGGCTACTTTTCACTTAAGACAAGCGAATCATATCTTAATTGATGATTTTTAAGAATTTTTACTCAATAGAAACATAACCACCCAATATGTAAATCCCCTAATTAGCTTTAAATGTTCAGTAGTTTGCCCGAGCATCAGAATTTTCGACAACCAGTGTTTTTACACTTGTGACAAATCTTAAACACATACCTCGGGTCTTTATTAACCCGGGATATCATTCACTACCCCCCCCCCCCATAACCCCCCCCCCCCCCATAATGTTTTCAATAGTTAGACATTAACCTTCTTAGTATTCTTGAATATATTCATCATAAACAGTATAACAAGAAAAACATAAAATTATAAAAGAAGGTCTGTTTTTGCATACATTTTTTTTGGTAAAAATTGTACAGGGTCGCTAGCGACCCGAAGTGTGTAACAGTGTAAGTATATTTTTTATGCTCAACAATTGAATCTCTGTTGACTCAATGAGTGCAATTCACAAGGTGGCAAACACAATGATGAAGTGATGTTTCACTCATAGTTACCGCAGGCAGAAAACAAAAGAATAGGAAGAATCATCAACAAAACTTGAAATGGCTCAGCGATTTACTGCAGCGCAAGAACTGAACACAATCAAATATTACGGTCACTGTCAATTGATGGTGGATCTGGTGAAGAAGCTGTCAGCGATCTAAATATTGATTTTAAAGAGGATAGTTTTGAGAATATGTTTGAGATGGTGAATATGAGGCAGATGCTGAATATACTTGGAAATGAGCTCTGACGAGGACAGTGATGATGGTATAAAACATCTGCTCAAACTGAACCCTTCCAAGCTCTAAACAAAATATGCTTTATTAGCTCTAAACTTTAACAAAATATGCTTTATTTAATTCTTCTCTAATTGTTATTAAAATATGGTTTGCTAATAGTTTTTTAGTTTTGCGGCAGTTAGATTTAGATCCGGGTCACTAAAGACCCAAATATGTAATAATGATTGGTGAACATTCATGCATTTAAGGGTTAATATTTTTGTGAATTGCTTATTCTCGCTTAGAAACAAAACCGAAAAATATTTTAATAGTCAATGCTGCACTGACATATGAGCTAGACAACACTATAAATACAATATAGAGAGATCCAGAGTCCAGAGGATCATTGTTATGCATCTTCATAGCCACAAAACTTGCTCAATGGTAAAGCACATAAACACACTGTAAAGCTGCTTTGAAATTATGAGTATTATGAAAAAAAAATGAAGGTGACTTGACTTGAGAGTGAATATGTCGATTTGTCATTTCAGAGTATTTGTATTTGTCTGACTCTTACATGTCTCAGAAGACTCTCTTCTCCCAGCGTCCGCACTAAACCTTTGGTGTCCATTTGTCCCAGTCGAAGGATATAGAGAGGACGCCCATCTATATAATACACACACAGAAAAGCACATGAACTTCTGCTTGTTTGATATTAATACAGCCCATGAAAAACACCTCACTCAGATCAATTCCTTTGTTTGAACAGTATCACTTCAACTGATCTTTTTTTTTTTTCAAAGGCTGCTTGTATGTCTAGCACAGGACTAACACGTCCTGGATTGAGAGGGGAAATGTCTCTCCATTAGTTCTGTGGCAGATAATCAGTTTAAATGACAATGTCTAAAGTAGTAAAGTCAAACTAAGATGGACCTTTGTCATGGTGATGCCAGCCTCCGGTGTAGTAGTCCTGCAGTAGCTGCGGACACTGCCACGTGTCTAACAGGAAGTCGATCTGATGCTGCTTCCTCCATGTGAGTGTCTGGCACAAAGCCTCTTTGGCCTTATCCAGATTAAAGTCCCGTGAGCGCAGGAAACGCAGCACATGCTCGTCTATAGGAATCTGAAAGGATTAATATAAATATGTAATTACTGTAATATTGTAAATTATTATTACAATTTAAAATAACTGCTGTAAAACACAGCATTTTAAAATGTAATATATTCCTGTGATCAAAAGCTGAATTTTCAGCATCATTACTCCAGTATTCAGTGTCACACGATTCTTCAGAAATCATTCTAATATGCTTCGTTCTTTTTTTTGTGGAAAGTAACATGGTTCCCTTTCAATCGGTTACGTTTGACGTTATGTCGACGTCACCGATATATTGGAACCCAATACGTCGGTGACATTGACGTAATGTCTCCGTTCCCTCTTTCAGGGAACGATGGTTACATACGTAACCGAGACGTTTTCATAATATACAAGGTAATACTTGTTAAAAAAAAATCACTTCATAACTTATGTGCGTTCAATAAATAAACTGTCATTAAAATGACTGAAGGGTGCAGATTCTGAAATCCAATGCTGCTTCAATATACCATATCCTAATTAAATTTATAATCAAAGCATTAATCAATATTTATCCTCCTATATTATTATAATGATTTGTAATGATTATTTCCAGTTATGGTATTAAATATTTAATAGAACCACTGATTGTTTGTTTCTTTATATCTGCTTTCTAAAGTTTGTATTTGGTGTCTGATGGGTGACTGAGGGTCTGGCCTAGGGATGCGTGATGTATCGCTAAACACTTGATAGCAACATGTTGTCATGTGTTTGGATTTTGGAGGTATTACACACCCCGAAAATGCCAGGAGTGCAGTAATAGTGCTTACTCACTTAGCCCGACTTCCAGAGATGAAATATGGATTTGTCTTTCATTTTGTATTATTTTGATAATATACTAATACTGAAACACTAAAGAATTATGGTGAATACTGTCTGTACCTCTCACTGAGAGAAAGCACATGTTATCAGTATGTTTTGGGAAACTTTCTGGTCAGAACTGGAGATCAATCATCTCCAACCTTGGAGAGATCAGTGGATGTGCGCAGTGTTCTGTGTTAAAGATCAGTATTGAATGTGAACAATGGGCATCCTAGGGGGAGTGACAGGATGTTGTTCTGGACAAGCTGGTGCCTGCTCCAGACCTGGAAGGTCACTATGTGCCTAATTGTATGTGAAAGCGTCAACAAGTGATCTATGGACATGTGAATCTGATTAACAGTTTACTATGACTATCCATTTTCTCTTAGCCAATCAGAATTATTCCACCTGCAGTAATGACGTAGCTAGACCTTGAAAACAGTATAACTGTTGAGAAATTGTACGAAATCTGGTAGAGAGGGAGTGCGGCCTACAAACTCCTTGTGAGACTTGAAGCTGGCTTCTGCTGATGAAACTGCAAAAATGTTCTTTAATTAATTGCACTCCTGACTCTTGGTCTTCTTTCTTCACAACCTGTATTGGGTCCTAAACGGTTATCCCCTAACAGTACTTGTTTTAAAAATACAGAAAAAATACTTTTTTGAAAGTTTTGAAAGGGATCCCATAATAATTTAAATTGGCTTAACAGTAATAACACTATGATATTTTATTATATGATTTGATAAAAAGAATAATTTTACATTAACTATCTAATATATGCATTTTATATCTAATATCTTATTATGCATTTAGCCCAACAGCCCCAAATACCATACTTTTACATTTTCTTACATTCAAAACTGTTGATTCAACAAGACTGAAAATCATTAACAAGACCTTAGTCTCAAAATACATTTGGTAATTTGATCAATTCTCATTGGCTACCTAAATCTATAACATTTTAAAAACATTAAATACTAGATCAAATTAGCGCTGAATCAACTTTGCATTGTTGCCACTGCTGGTGGCTTGCACGCACACAGGAGCGCACACAGATTAACGGCCTCAGTATTTTGACTGAATAATACGGTTTCTTTCCCGCAAAACCTTATAGTATGCATCCTGAAAACTTTCCATATATGGCCTGAAGGACATAGGGCACTGGAACAACAGCAGAGTGAGTAAAATATGGCTTTATTTTCATTTCAGGGTGAACTATCCCTTTAAGGATAAGCCAAATTTCCACATGCATAATGAAACCTGGATGTTTAGGAAGGTGTTGCAGTGAGTTTTTATGCTATCTAGAGGACAAAAAAAATCAACGCCCCTTTAACCCACGGTGCGCCTTTAGCCCCTCTTTCCCCTACTGGTACTTTACTCTGAACATTGCACTCACTTTGCCTTTGTGTGTTTCCTGCAGCCACTGTCGTAGGCGAATGAGGCAGCTCTCCTGGAAAGGGGTCAGCTGTCCCAGATAGCGCGAGATGTAGTCTGAATCTAACTTGTCTGCAAACAACACACAACCATCAGACAGCTGAGAAATGTGTAGGAGACATTGGCTCTATTCACTAGGGCTATTTTTCCCAGTGATATGTGTTTTTATGCTAATTGGAGTATAACGGCATTAGTTTAGCCACACACGTACACAAATCTATTTTCACAAGTTCACACTTACTAATAACCAGATAGAGTAAAGAGTATGCATATTTAACGTGCTCTCCGAGGGGAGGGCTCCGAGCTCGGAATTTGGCTCGAACCCAGAATACTCCCCCCGTATCCCTGGCTGGGATAGGAACCAGCCAAGGGTGAAGAGTCAAGGTGATGGATAGATGCAGAAAACTGTCGAGAAACACAAGCGAGTCGTCTATGTATTTGCAGGCCTACTCTCGTGCTGATTGGGTCGATCATTTGAACATGTTCCCCCTGAACTTTTTTAATAAAACATCATTTGAAATCAATAGTGAGTTAATCGCCCGGTGCAGTTTGTGTGAGGAATACTGTTTGAGACATGCACAGAAATGCCAGTGTAGAGAGTCTAATAATATTTCATGCATTCTGACTTATTTACACTGTTAAAGAGTTGGATTCTCATGCTAAACATGGACAATTTCAAAAAACAAGTTGGACGTATTTCTGTGCCAAATACACTCCTTCAGGATTCGAACAAGTTTCGGAAAGTTTTTTTTTGAGTATGGCCCTGTATGACGCCATGATGGGCGGAATTCCTTGTATTGGCACTTCTCCCAGATGAGCGCGTGCACATCAACCAGAGTGAGAGCAAGAGTGTGTCTATCAATGAGCTTCGTTTGTGTTAAGGGAGCCGTCGGTCATGAGTCGAAACCACAGGCGTTGAGTGAAACTGCATCAAATGTCTGTGTTATGTTGGCATTCGGCGCGCAAGTGCATATAATGTGAAAAACACGAACGTATAGTGAATCAAAAGCTATCCAGGGATAATGCGATGATCATGTATTGTGTGTGTGTAGCTCCGCCCACTGCACGCCTCCACGAGCTCGGCTGTTTTCAGAAAGAATCGGTACAGCGCATCTGTCTTTTATATGATAAAACTAAAGACTCTTCAGAGATATGAAGGATGCAATACTACTCTATAGGTAGTTACTCAAGATTAACAGAAACTGTGTATGTTATGCCCCCTTTAATAATCTTTTGTTATGCTTTAAAGTTACTTATTAAGTTACTAAAGTACTTATTTTGATGTGTTTACTAACCTAATAAAGTACATGTAAAGTACTTGATACCCTTTAACATTTGTATAACCAATAAAAAAAGTTATTTTAAAAACTGAATATTAAAAAAAATTCAGGGAACATTTAGAATTGACATTGCCATAGCTTAATGGGAACGTTAGCAAAACGTTTAACACTTTATTTCGATGGTACACTTTAGATATTCTATTGACAAAGTAACTTTGCAACTACATGTCAACTAGCAGTCATTAGAGTATT